>NC_063188.1:50534044-50628154 GCF_023159225.1 Perognathus longimembris pacificus | reverse complement strand
GTATCCTTTTCATTTACTGAGTTTTAACTGATTCAATTCATCATATTGTTTCCAATTTTTAAAGCATTCTGTAATATTTGACTCTGGAAATTTTGTATTTAGTTGAGTAAAATGATAATTATTTCCTGCTGAAATGCTCTTCTCTTTACATTTCTCACCTTCATGTTGTTGGCCAAACTCTTTCCTTTTTGTTTAAGTAATAATCTAGTCATCATAGTTTTTATTTTCACCGCATCAAATACTGTATTTTCCCTTCAACTCTTTATTTTAAGAAGTGCAATTAATAATACCTACTGTCTGTCAACTAACCACTGGACAGACAGAGAAAGGAAAAGAAGCATCTTGCCTCTGTTTTCCCCAGGGGTGGCCAGGCTATATGCATAGTTGTTTAGCTTTCATATTCCTTCTCAGAATAGCTAGTATATAATATATATTATACATTTGAAAATATTTGTATTTATCCACTATTTTCAATATATTTTCTATCTGCTTCAAAGACAAGGCTAGTTTAGTTAGTGGGATTTCTTTTCATTCTCTTTTTCTTTTAGTTTCTAATGTATATTTACAACTTCTAAAAGATTTTCCTGTACAATTATCAACACATTGCTTTACCTATATTGTGAAAGTCATATGTTTTTAAGTGTGACTGACTGATGAACATATTGGAAATTGTTGAATTAATGGACACATTTCAAATCCTTGGCAAGGCTTTGCAGTAATTACATCTGCTGAACCACTTCATAAGTTGTTGGATGGAGCCCAGTAAAGCTGGAGTTCTTCAGTTTTAGTATTTTAACATACCTGATTATACAATTTACTTTAAGAGCAGTATGTTACCACACATATGGCTCTGTAAATAAATGCGTTAACTGAAGAAATATGAGTTTTACTTGTAAATTATTAATTATTGGAATCATCATTTCATGCTGGTGGAACTGTTAAATAGTTGTATTGGAGATGTGGCAATACTTGTTAATTTAAAAGGTTTATATCATCATTGTTATGAAGTATTAAAATGATATTAGCTTGAATATTCAGTTGTTTTATATGTATATGTTCTATCTCAGTTAATTGTTACAATAACCACAGTTTAAGAAAATATTATTTTCATGAGATATTAGGAAATGAGCCTCCATAAGCTTCTGTATTATCCCAAGAACCATGGATAATACAATAGTACATGGCCTAATATTTAACTTCTGTTAGGATTTGGGGAAGAAGTTATAATCCCCTTTCCATTTATGAATCTGTCTTTATTTAATATACCTTTGCTTGACAAGTGATTTCAGTCAGGAATCTCCTTTAACAGGACCACTGAAAAGCATTCAAATAGACAGGCTAAAATCCCAACAAGAAATGTTTATTTCACCATTTGCTGAAAGTAAAACAATTGCATGCCTTCATTTCAATGTACTGGGAAAAATTCATTCTACTGTCTAGAAAAGAATATGGAAGCACTAATTATTTTTATCTTTATTGTAAAGGTGATGGACAGAGGAGGTACAGTTATATAAATAAGGCAGTGAATATATTTCTTTTGAACTCTGGGCCTGGATGCTGTCCCTGTGTTCTTTTTCTTTAAGGCTAGCACTTTACCATTTGAACCACATCACTACTTTCCACTTTTTCTGTGTTGATTGAAGATAAGAGTCTCAGGGACATTCCTTTCTGGGCTTGAAACACATTAATGTATACATTTAAAATATATTGTATCTATAAGGGTAATGTGATCAATCCAGCACCTTCAATGACTTTCATGTTATTTTTGCATTTAAAAAAGTTGCAAAGTATTCCTAAAAGACTTAGATGTTTATCTCTGCTGTTTTATTACTCAGCTCCTTGGCTTGCATTATTAGCATCAAACTGAGGTATTATATTGTACTTAGGAAGTTATATTTCACTTAATAATCTAGCCTCTGGATCCATTCAGTTGGACATACACAAAAAACACCACAAAAAGATCTGTTAAAATGAAAAATTCATCAGTTACCTCACTCAGAATTTACTCTTTCTGTAGGATTCCTCTAGTATTTGATTGGTAGAAGCATTAGTGGAGATCAATGTTCTTTCGTGTGTGTGTGTGTGTGTGTGTGTGTGTGTATGTGCACACAAGTGCACCGACTGGCTCTTGGTCTTGAACTCAAGGCCTACACACTTTCCTTGAGGGTTTTACATCAAGGCTAGTGCTCTACCACTTGAGCCACAGCTTCACTTCTGGCTCTTTGCTAGATAATTGGTCATGACAGTTTCAGGGACTTCCTTTCCCAGGCTGCCTTTTAATTGTGATCCTCAGAACTTAGCCTCCTAAGTAGGTATGATTTACAGACATGAGCCACTGGTGTCTGGCTATCAATTTCTTAAGAATTAGTGAAACACAATATTATACTTACCTTCTAGTTAAAAGACAAAATAAAAGTTAAAATCAAGTATCTTGCTCTATCTTGTTGTTGTTGTTGTTGTTGTTGTTGTTGTTGTGTGGCTTGAACTCCGGACCTGGGTGCTGTCCTTGAGCTCTTTTGCTCAAGGCTAACAATGTTTTACCACTTTGGTCCACAGTTCCACTTCCGGTTTCCTGCCCAGACTGGCTCAGACCATGACCCTTAGATCTGAGGGTCCTGAATAACTAGGATTACAGGCATCCATCTAATGCTCTATCTTTATGGGTCATATTCAGATCATCCTTTATATTTTGTTAGGAAAGCATACCTTACTCTAGGGACCTGCCTTTTGAGGTGCATTTTCACAAGAGCATATTTCAGTGCTCATGAATATTCTAGAAGTTCATTCTTTAAAATAAATCTTTAGCATGTATACTCAGCAGTTATGTTCAATATTTCAGAAATATGACAGAAGAGAAAAGATCGATTGTTATATTATATAGTTATTTACTGCAAATTGGCTTATATAATATGTTTGTCATTTAGACAGACCACATACCATTAAAGATGACAGAAGAAATTTATATTCAGATAAGAAAACACTGCCACAGACTTGAACATACTAGTTTTAGAGCAGCTTTCAACCTGTAATACTTACACTGAGTAACTTCATTAAAACTTCAAAAGAGTGCCTTGGGTCACACACATACACACATACACATGTGCATACTCCTTGTATTAGCTACATCATATAGGTTATATGTAATGGAGCAGTATATTACCACCCAATTCGGCTCAAGGAAATACAATCTAAAACCAAGATAATTGCAATAAATGAAATGTGTGGCATCCACAGGATAGTGATTAAGATAAGTTTATCATTTACAGTTGGTAATAATGTCAGGATAAAACCATTTTCTTGCCATGTCTAGTTACTCAGTAGGTCATACAGTTGAGTACTGTGCCTTTATGTGATTGAATTCCCTATACATACAAGCTAATCTTTGAAATTCAACAAAGCAATGTTCAGGTTTTAGTCACTGTGTCTTAAAATGGCATGTAGGGAATACTTACAACTTGTAGCATCTTAATTTAGAAATAAATGTACTGGGACTTTGAGTTTTACATCTACTGAGTAAAATATGTCATCCTAAGTCTTAGAACAATTTATTTGAGCAACCCTTTGGTGAATACGTAATGTTCAATTGTTGAGTACACTCAAGATATGATTTCCTATTAAATCCAGAAATAAACTTATATAAAACCTATTAATTTTTGAAGCTTTTGAACTTAACTCGAGACCCTTTAGGATGATGCTGATGCTAAAATTATAGATTTGTTTGTCTTTCAGAGTGATGCTGATATATTGGCACAACACTTGTCTGACATGTTGTCCTATCAAACACAGCTCCAGAGATTTCATGTAGTTCTTAGAGTCCTTTGAATCATGTTAATATAACCATTGCTTTGGACATAGAACCAAGTTACTTCTCTCTTTCTTGCTGAACAATTCTCTGCTCAGTTTTTTTTCCCTAATTTCCACTTGTTCTTTCTGATACTCCTTTAGTTCTCCTTAGCTGCTTCCTTCTCTCCTTCCCTCCCTCCCTCCTTCCCTCCTTTGCTTTCTTCATTTATTTTAATGGTACTGGGCTTTGAACTCAAAGCATGCATAATAAGTATGTACCTCATGATGTGATCCAGGCCTCAGCATCTTTTTGTGTTGGTTATTTTTAAAGTAGGTCTCCCTTCACTTCATGGGCCATCTTGAGGTTGTGTTTTATCTTAGCCATGACAGATGTGCACCTAGGGATTTTACTTCCCTTGTAGCTGATAGAAGAGGGACCCATCGGCATGCACAGCCATTGGTTAAGATGGAGTCTCTCAAACTTCTTTTTGCCTAAGAATGTCCTCCAACTTTGATCCCGTAATCTCTGACTCCCAGCTTGCTAGTATTATAAGCTTACGTAATCATAACTGGCATTTATTTTTGAGAGCTTATTTTGACAACAGTGCCAGAATTGGTTTGGACAGGTGCCTCTGAAAATCAGTCCAAGGACTCTAGTAGCGAGTGGGAGAGTCATTAAGAGTTTAGGTGAGCAAGGTCACTCACTGTGTGAATTGGAAGGAAAGCTGCAAAGTCAATGCCATATTCTGCAAGGACTGAAAGGTACAAAGATGTCAATGGTATGTATCAGACTGGGGTAATCAGTGAGGGCAAGGGCTTGTAGAATAATATAGATATGCTCTTTTCTTGATATTTATTTAATTTTATTAATTAATTATATGAAGTTTGAATTTCAGAATTCAGAATATGAGTACAATGCATCTTGATCAATACCACCAACTCCATTGTTCTCCCCCCTTTGTCCCTACCCTCAAGTTATGTAGTTCATTTTTTTACATCATGTACATTGAATATAATGATAGCATTTGCTCACCCTTCCTCCTTTCATTCATGTGCCCCCCATTCTTGTTATCTGTGTATTTTTAGTATATGAGAATAACACCTGACAGATATTGGAAATTTAGAAATTTCCAGTTGAAACAACTATGCCTCAAATAAGGAAGAAAACTAATAACCTTGCTCACTGAATTGCAGTTAATTTTGGTTGAAGTGAAGATGCTGTATTATTTTACACAAAGCTACTTGTATTCTAGCATTGTCTGACACAGTTTCCTGAAAGGAAGGAAGTGTTGGAAATATGCATTTCCCCAGCAGGAGTCACCAGCTATAAGACTTCTGAGCATAACATTTAACTAGTATAACTGAGGCATAGAACTTTTATTCATTTACACAGTAATTTTAAGTTTAAATTTAAATAACCATGTGACCTGTGGGTACTTTATTGGTGATTGCCTCCCTGGAGGACCATCCAATGTACTACTATTGTACTTCTAATTAAACTTGAAGTTCCTGGTCCATCACCCCAGGATGTGGCTCTTCCTGTATACAATTTCCAGTGCAAAAAAGTAAATAAACTGTCTAGTAGACCTTGTCATTTGGAGAGAATAATTGCTATCAAGATTTTTCTTCCACCTTGAATTCCAGATATAGCATATATATCACAGTACTGCCCTGGATCAAGCTGAGACTTACTAAATATTCTATCTATTGACTACCTATTAAAAAACAAATGAAAATAGAGTATGACAAAATTTGTGGATTATAGAATCCATGTACATTCATGTAGTTTTTCCATTCATATGTTAACATTTCAAAATATACTTTACTCTGGTTTCTTGTCTATCTGAGAGAGAGAGAGAGAAAAAGAGAGAGAGAGAGAGAGAGAGAGAGAGAGAGAGAGAGAGAGAGGAGCAAGAGAGCACATTTAACACTTTAGATACCATACTGCTTGTAGAGGGAAAACAATCTCAGTTAATGTAATGATCCTATTATGACTTAAAACATATTTTACTCAAAAAAGCTACGTGGTGTTTAAGTTAATCAAATGATATGCATTCATCTAAGATTCTAACATAGTATTGTATGACTAAGAGAAGCTTGATTTTTGCCATGTGCTTCATAAATTGCTGGCCATTTGGCTGCTTGTTCTTTGCTTTGTGTTTGTAAGAATTACGGAAAAGAGATCATTTCCAAGGTATCTTTTCAAATAATGTGACTTATTTGTTTGATCATCACTACAAAAAGCTCAAAGTCCAGCACAACAATGTTCATCGCAGCACAATTTGTCATAGCTAGAATCTGGAACCAACCCAGATGCCTCTCAGTAGACAAATGGATCAGGAAAATGTGGTACATATACACAATGGAATTTTATGCCTCTATCAGAAAGAATGACATTGTCCCATTTGTAAGGAAATGGAAGAACTTGGAAAAAGTTATACTAAGTGAAGTGAGCCAGACCCAAAGAAACATGGACTCTATGGTCTCCCTTATTGGGAATAATTAGTACAGGTTTAGGCAAGTCATAGCAGAGCATCACAAGAGCCCAATAGCTATACCCTTATGAACACCTAAGATGATGCTAAGTGAAATGAATTCCATGTTATGGAAACAATTATTATATCACAGTTGTAACTACTTTCAACGTCCCATGTGTATCTGTAGCTTCTATTATCGATGATGTTCTTGTATCACCTTCCTGTGGTTGTACCTACACTATCTCTGTAATCTTATCTGAGTATATTGGAAACCATGTATACTGGTATTGGAAGCAGGAAATTGAAAGGGAATACCAAATTTGAGAGACACAGGGTAAAAAAAGACAAACAACTACAAAAGCAATACTTGCAAAACTGTTTGGTGTAAGTGAACTGAACACCTCCGGGGTGGGGGAGGGAAAGGAGGAGGAGGGAGGGGGGTGTGAGGGACAAGGTAACAAACAGTACAAGAAATGTATCCAATGCCTAACGTATGAAACTGTAACCTCTCTGTACATCAGTTTGATAATAAAAATTTGAAAAAAAATAAAAATAAAAATAGTAATGACACACAGCAGGAAGAGAGAAAAAAAGCTCAAAGTAAGTACATTTTTATAAATGTATTTTTTTCATATTCAGGTCCATTCTTTTGAGTGTGCTATCTATATTTTCTTAGCAAGTGGTCATTAAATGTGTGCTTTCCAATTTATAATAGCTCTTTTGCTTTATTGTTCTTCTTCAATTTCAAAAGACACACCCGACTTGAGTTTGCAAAACAGAGATCTTTTCAAAGTGTGAAATACTTCCAGATGATACACTTAAAACTAGTAGTCTTAGAAACTCAGCCCCACAGGCATCGTAGTTTATGGATTTATAAAAAGCTTCACTGCTCACTAGGGGTAGAAAATAGTAACTGATTTACTGAATTATCCTCTTATTGTGATTTCAGCGAATGTTTTACTCATTTCCTTGCTGATTTTTAAAAGCAATGCACAATTAAAAAGTGAAGAATCTGAGGTTAGGAATGATAATTGTTTGTGTTTAGAGTATTACTGTTGCGTTTCTTTTTCTTATTGTAAAGGTGATATACAAAGGAGTACAGTTACATAAGTAAGGCAATAAGTACAATTCTTGTCACTGTTGGGTTTCTTTATATCCATTTGAACAATTTTGGTGTTTTGGCTTATAGGCTTATGTTAATATTTTCAAAGTGCATCATAATGATATAGAAACATCACTTTTCAGACAAGTGACTGTAGTAAGCATTCTATTACTATATATTTTAGAAGAATGTGAGTTGAAGAAGTGCTAATTTTAATGCAAATTAGCATAGCTATTATGCAGAACAGTTGAGAGGTTATTCAAAAACTTCAGTACTGAGCTACCATATGATTCAATCATCTCACTCCTGGGTATATATGTAAAGAAAATGAAGTTAACTAGAAAAGAGGCACCTATAAATTTTTGTGTTTTTATGATACTATTCACAGTATCTAAGATATGGACCTGACTATGGTACCCATCAAGGAATGTATGGAAAGAGAAGTTGTATATTCATTGTAATATTCTCCAAATGTCAAAAATGGGTTTGTTAGATCCCAAATTCTCACTCCAGGGAATTAATTGATTGTAATGAAATAATTTAAATAGCCCTTTTGTTACAATGTAATTAGTAATAGTGTCAAACTTAAAAGAAAAATTTAAGTCCGATATCTAATAAACTAAATTCAATGGACTTATATGTAACCATTACATTTTATGAATATGATATCTAAAGCTATATGGCAGTGTTTACTTTGTAATAAGGGGTAGTCATATGAATAAAGCCTGAGGTGTAACTAAAAGATGTAAAAATAACTATGATACTGAACTTTGAAAATAGGAGGATGTTGATTTTTCTATCATTTCAAAACAGAAATGCATACAATTTATAGCATACCCCAGAGGCCCAGTTCTATACTCCATACAGAAGAAGGGCAGTGTTTTAGGCAGCAGATGGGTTCTATCATCCAGGTGGAGATGCTAATGTCACAATATCAGCATGGGAAACAGGGCAGAAACACTGACCTTTGAATGAATGGAGCACATCAAGCACACAGACAGAGCTGCCTACAAAAACATTCTGTTCTCTAAACCCAGACAGTCTGTTACTGCAGTGATTGCAATTTAACCATTTAGCCTTTTGTTCAAAGTACTTTCCTTAAAAGAATGTCCTGGATATCATTCAGTGGCTGATTCCTATATGGTTTTAAGATGTGGTCTGTCCACACAGTACATTTGTTGCCAAACACAGTAGCAATGCTACTTTGCATTATGAAAATAGAGTAGCTTACCCTTATGCATTTTTTTCTGTGCTTTGTAGTGTGGGTAATCCAAGGAAAATATAACTTCACAATTAAAAACCAGAGTTTCATATTTTGTCCAGATGACTTTACAAAAGTCTGTTATTCCTGAAAATGCTTCCTTGAGTGCTGATCTGCAAGAATGAGATAATTCTGATTCCTACTATATATTTTTCATGTTTCTATGCTTTTATAAGTGTATGCTTTTTGAGCGAATGAATATTAGAAGTTTGGAATGGGAGGCAGTAGTGGTAATATTTGTTTCTAAATGTTATTCATTCTGATTCAAAGTTTGGTGAGACAATCAGTAGAGCTGATGGACCTGTATAATTAGTAAGAACAGTTCCAGTTTTTGAAGTGGTTGCTTAAATCCCTAGAAATCTTGCAATTCGCCCATATTCAATCATAGTAATTTTTTAGAGGTAATGTTAATGATTACATTTCTAAAAACAAAATGAAAAAGAACCAGGGAAGGGAAGGGGAACATCAAAATGGTGAAACAAATGGTAAAAGTGAACCAATGAAACAATACTTACAAGACAATATGCTGTAAACCAACTGTACAACTTGGGAGGGGGAGGAATTGGGGAGAAGGAAAGGTGGGAGAAAATGAGGGAGAAGGTAAGTTTGACAAGAAATACTCACTACCTTACCTATGTAACTGTAACCCCTCTGTATATCACCTTGACATTAAAAATAAATAAAATTTAAAAGATAAAAGGAACCTCTTATGGAAAATTATCAAATTGAAATATGTTCATATTTCTATATTTTCAGGTGGAAGTGAATCTTCCTGGGATAAGGATAAGATGCAGTCTCCTCTTGCTCCTCCTGGACCTCAACATGGAATTGCTCATGCAACACTTGCTGGCCAGCCAGGTCTTGCAACAGCTCCTACTCTCAATCCATTGCAGCAAAACAACCTGCTAACCAATAGTATGTACACTATGTTCCCAAAATATGTCTTAAGCAAAATATAAACCTAGACCCACTAGATTCCTTGGCTAACAAGGATTAGTTTGTTCTTTTTAAAATAAAGTTTAATGATTTGAACTCATAAGGAGAAGAAAAGAGGGATTCATTTCAAATTAGCAGAGTCACAGAATGGAGGTAGCTGGCAAGGGTGGGCTATTTAGCAGAGTACTAAAGAATTTTGGCTGTATTCACACAAAGTGGAGGTTGAATTCCTCAACACTGTTGCATTTTGTGAATTCACTTAACCTTCCTAAATCTTGATTTTTACAACATAAAATAAGGAATAAAAATACAGGAACTTAAAATTATTGTGAAGGATAAAAATGACAAAAAAACACAAGTTGTTAATTGTGAATTGCCTGAAGTCTATACTGTTATAAGCGTTATGATTGCTTAGTCATCTAACTAGAGCTAATTTATACAAATTCAGATGTGGATAAACTTTTTGTGACTTCAAAGACTCAGGGATCTTTTCGTATCAAAGTAGATCTTTTTAATACTACATAGATAAAATTCTACCTTGGTTACAAACAGGAAGCCTACTTGAAAAGCTTCAATGTTTCTTTTACTAATATATTCATTTCTGCTTGAACTCTAGGGTTAAAAAAGCAGAATAATTAAAAATAATTTCCTAATATTAGCAAAATTCATAAGCTTGATGTCATATTAAAGAAGTTATGAACTGAAAGATCCAATATCTTCATAAAATTGAATATTTACAAACTGCAGATGAAACAAATGCCCTAAACTTTGTAAATTCTTGCACTATAAGAATGTCATAGTCATATCTGTGGCAGTGTGGGTAACAGAGGATTTCTGGTTTGTGGTGTGAAGTATGAAAAATATTGACAGACAATAGGCACATTTCAGCCAGGCAGCATCAGCTCACAGATGTAATTCTACCTCCTTAGACAGACTGGTCTGAGGGCAGCCTGGACAGAAAAGTCCATGAGAGTCTATCTCAAAAATAACAAAAAACAAAAACAAGACTGGAGTCATGGTTTCAGTGGTAACATGCCAGTCTAGTCAAGTTCTTGATTTCAAATTCCAGTACTGCTAAAAAAAAGGAAAGATAAGAAAAAGAAAATGAATATTTTTAAGTTTAAAAAGCCACTGTAGCAGAGTATTGGTGGCTTATGCATGTAATTCTAGCTATATGGGAGTAAAAAAAACTCAAAGTACTCTAAACTAACCATTTGTGGAGTATGATGCTTCATACTTTTCATCTAAGCAATTTATGAGTTTAAGATTCAGATGATCATGGTTCATGCCAACCTAGGCAAAAACTTTCATGAAATCCCATCTTAACAGAAAATGCTTAGTGTGGTGGTATACACCTGTCATCTCAGCTATGGTAAGGAAGAATGAAAAGTAAGATCATGATTCATTTTGGCACAGTCAAAAAGCAAATTTTCTTCCTCAAAAAATAATCAGAGGAGAAAAGGTTGATAGGCATGGCTCACTAGTAGAGAAACTTCCCAGCAATCACAAAGCCCCAAATTCAAATGCTAGTCCACCCTCCCCCCGCCACACACATAAAATTAAAAGAGCCCATCTAAAAATGCAAAATAGCATTTGATTTCAAGTTATGACATTCAGGAAAAGGCAAATGTAAAGAGATAGTAAAAAGATGAGCACTAGTGGCTGGTACCAGTGGCTCACCTCTCTAATCTTAGCTACTCAAGAGGCTGAGATTGGAGGAGTGCAGTTAAAAGTCAGCCTGACCAGGAAAGTCTGTGAGACTCTTATCTCCAATTAACACCAGAAGACCAACAGTTGAAATGTGGCTCAAGTTGTAGAGCACCAGCCTTTAGTATAAAAGCTAAAGAACAATGCTCAGGCCCTGAGTTGAAACACCAGGTCTGGAACAAAATCAAAAGATGAGTAGTTGACATAAGTTATGGAAAAGACATAATAGGTAAAACACAAATAATTTTAATTAGTGTAATTATTCTGTATAATATAGTATTACATAATATTATATACTTATTTTTTTCTTATTTATTGTCAAAGTGATGTACAGAGAGGTTACAGTTTCATATGTTAGGCCGTGGGTACATTTCTTGTACTGTTTGTTACCTCCTCCCTCATTCCCCCTCCCCCCTGCCCCTTTCCCTCTCCCTCATGAGTTGTTCAGTTGGTTTACACCAAATGGTTTTGCAAGTATTGCTTTTGGAGTCGTTTGTCTTTTTATCTTTTGTCTTTCAATTTTGTTATTCCCTTTCACTTCCCTAGTTCTAATACCAGTATATACAATATCCAGTGTACTCAGATGAGATACAGTGATAGTGCGGGTACAACCAGAGGAAGGGGATACAAGAGGATCATCAACAATAGAAGCTATGGTTTCACATGGCATGTTATTGTATACTTATGTTAGCCTGAAGATATATACAATAGAAAAAAGAAAACTATTATCCAAACTATGGACTCTCGTCAATCAACATTTATCAATCTTAGTCAATTGTAATTAATGTGCCACACTAATCTATACACAGAAAGCAGAGCAGTTATGTAACTTCCCAGTAGAGTTACTTCTTTTTTTTAACATTTAAAATATTCTTTATTGAAACAAACTACAGGAAATAGAAATATAGATTTTGTTGCCATTGTTATTGTTGATGGTGGTGTTGTTTTTGCTTTGGGTTTTATTTTTCTTCTAGCGGAGTAAAGGGGGACACAGAAATGGAGGAAGGGTGAACAAATGTAATCATGCTTTTCAGTAGACCCTATGTGTAAATTGTGGGCAGGGATGGGAGGGGGTAGCTGGGGGAAAGTAAAGGAAGGGGTGACATTGTCCAAAAACAAAGTACTACCTGACATATGAAATGAGAGCCCCTCTGTACAACATCTTAGTAATGAATTATTTTTTTAAATATCAGGGAATGGGGGGGAGGGTTAAAGGATAGTGATAGAAGGGCTGAAGACATGGATGTATTATATGATTGGAAATGTACCAATGACCCCCTATAAAACTAGTGGTAGTCAGGCTTAGGTGGCTCACACCTGTAACCCTAGCTACTGAGGAGGCTGAGATCAGAGGATCACAGAAGTGGTGCTGTGGCTCAAAGTGGTAGAGTGTTAGCCTTGAGCCAAGAAAGAGTTGGTAATAAAAATAAAAATACTAATAAACCTCCTGGAATGCATTGCCAAGACAACCAGTTCCTTGGGCATAAGACTAGCACCTCTGAGGACCATCCAGTGGCTGCTACTCCTATTCTTCCTCAAGTTGCTAGTGGCCCCTCTATCTGGGGTGGCCTCCACCCTGACAGACATTGAGGAATGCAAAAGGCAAGAAGGCACACAGCAGGGATAGGAACCAATCTCCTTTGTTTCTCAGAAAGTACACCTGGTGGGAAAGAAACATGTGCATGTGTACAATAGGTGGATTGTGTCCCACCTATAAATCTGGGCAAAATATGAAATCGTATCTGTAAAATAATCAGTGTAAAAGAGGGCTGGAAGCTGCAAGTATGACCTAGTGGTAGAGTACTTGCCTTGTTTACATGAAGCCCTGGGCTCGATTCCTCAGCACCATATATATAGAAAAGGCCAGAAGTTGTGCTGTGGTACTCAAGTGGCAGAGTGCTAGCCTTGAGCAAAAGAAGCCAGGGACAGTGCTCAGGCCCTGAGTTCAAGCCCCAGGACTGGCAAAAGAAAAGGGCTGGAAAGATGGTTTCAGCTATAGAGCACCTGCATAGCCAGCATAAGGCACTGAGTTCAGACTCCAGAACCAATCAATGTCAGCACACAAAAAAAAGAACTCCAAGTAATCTATGTTTTATTTTATATACTTACTGGAGAAACTGGGATTTGAAGTCAAGGCCTTATAACTGTAAAAAGCACTTTTAGCATTTGAGTCCCACTAAATGTGATTAAATGTCACAAAGCTTCCCTTCTACCTATTACTAGAAAGCATATTTGCTGTGTACCATTCACCCCTGAGTCAGGAGACAATTATCATTTCTTAATCTGAGTAGAATTGGCTATGCAAATGTGCTCACTTACTAGGACCTTATCACATTTTCTCATGAGTACTTCCCTTCATGTTTTAGCTTAAGGAAAACCCACTTATACCACTGAGCTTCGCCTCCAGCTACAAAACCTGAAATGACCAAGTGCTATGAACTCTGGGAGTAGTGGCACATGGGACTTAAGACAACTAAGGCTGGAGAACTGGTGGCTAACCTGAGTACATAGCAAAACTCTGTCCTTTACAGAAAAGCCTTCATTAGGTGGTACAATCTTACAGGGCCATCATGGTACATGTAATCTGCTGTACAGAATGTCAATATAGCTAGGTACCAGTGGTTAATTGATGCCTATAATCCTACCTACTCAGGAGGCTGAGATCTGAGGGTTGAGATTCAAAGCCAGCCCAAGCAGGCTTTGTCATAAACTTTCACAACATTCTTATCTCCAATTAAAAACCAAAACAGATGGTAGTGGAGGTGTGGCTTAAGTAGTAGAGGCTAGCCTTGAACACAAAAGGACAGGGACAACACTCAGGCTCTGAGTTCAAGCACAAGGCTGTATCACATCACCACAAAACAAAGCCCATTTATTGTCTTTTTGGGGTTTTTTTTTGGCAGAATGTCACAATGCAGCTCAAGCTAGTCTGGAACTTGTGATACTTCTGCCTCAGTTCCACCTCACTCACTCATTCACCCACACACTAACTCACCCACCCACCCAATGAGAAGTGTCTTGGGAAAATGAAGATACCACATCAGACAGAAAATAGCATAACCAAATCTAACAGCACAAAGAAAAGGCTTACTTTAAGCAAAGTATCGTTATATTACTATTCATATTCAAATATGTAGCAAATAATGGAAGGGGGTGATCAAGATGCACTATACTCATAACTGTAATCTCTTGTACTTAATGATTTTTTTAAAAAATTATAAAAGTAGCTCAAAAATATGTAGCAAATTATGTTAAAAAATATACAAAAATCAAGCTGGGCACTGGTGGCTCATGCCTATAATCCTAGCTACTCAAGAGGCTGAGATCTGAGGATCAAGGTTCAAAGCCAGCCTGGGCAGGAAAGTCTGTGAGACTCCTCCAATTAACCACCAGAAAACTGGAAGTGGCGCTGTGGCTCCAGTGGTAGAGCACTTAAGTTGGAGAACTCAGGGACAACACCCAGACCCAGAGTTTAAGCCCCACAACAGACAAAAAAAAAACAAAAAACATTTAAGAAACGGAATGGACTGAGCATGACAGATCTCTTAATACACAATAAGACTGGACTTTTGGCCAAGTTCTATTAATTTTTTTTAATTCTCTTGGGGTTTATCTCCTGGTCTTCTGTTATCTTTTCTGCAGGTCGCTTCTTCAATCCCTTCATTTTCCTGGTTTGCAGTTTGCCTAGGTCCTGTTCCTGCATGTGAATCTTTCCATAAGTTGTACCAAAAGTATCTTGAGAGATATTTTTTCTCTTCTTTGGCTTGAGAGCTTTGGGGATTTTCATAGACAGTTTATAAAGATCATCTGAGGCCAGGTGTGTCCTCCTCAGAACCAGATCCAATGACGGCCCCATCTCCTCCAATTCAATCCGTGGTGTTCTGCAGCCAGATTTCTTCAACAACAGCTTATAACTTCGGAAGTAAACCTTCCCATTCAGTGCAGTGAAGTGCAGAACATACTCCAATCCAGCCAGGCGGATATTTGATACTGTGGGGCCTCTGAAAAAATCAATAAGAAGATTTTTTAGTCTTCGATAGTCTTCTGTTACATCAAAATCATCACCAGCAAACACCAACAAGGGTTTTGTTCCCTCAGGACATTTACTGTTCTTAATATCCTTTAGAGACACAAACTTCTCAACAACTAATTCAATCATATCCAGCACATGGTAGTCATACATACGACCTATTACTAAATTATTTGGCCGCTTCTTATTATGGGAGCCAAACATGAATAGAGAACAATCTGACTTCTTTGAAAAAAATTTCAGTGATGTCTGATCCTCAAATGGTCTTGTAATATTTTTCTTTTTATATAGAACGCCATATGGTTTTTTCAGTGCATACACATCTTTGAGAACTTGTGTCACTATGGCATTAGCATTTCCCCCTTTAATCAGCATGGCATTTTTAATATTTTCACTCAGCTTGGGTTCTCTCTTCTCAAGGAATCGCTTGGCCCTTTTTGTTTTGGGTTTTATAACTCGATCTAAAGAATCCATGGCTACTTCAACCCAAACCGGGGAAACGCACCCTCACGGTGTCTAGAGTTACTTCTATTAATTATTACAAAAAGAACTTTTATCATAGGAAAATAAACATAGAGATTTAGCCACCAGAGGAAGTCATTGCCTTAAAGGAATGGTAAAGTGAAATAAAAGTGTAGAGAACTGTGAATAATCCCATGGAGACTGCATGTGGATTTACATAGAAGGATAAAATGAGATACTGATAAAAGTAATTTTGTGTGAGATCAAGGAACTTGAGGAACCTGTATTATATTCTCATGAAAGGAAGTAGCCATTAGACATCTTAAAACTGGACAGCATGAGTAAATGAAAAGGCACAGGAAGAACACTGAGGAAGATGCAGTGTTGCTATCACAGGTTATGATGCCTAGTATCTCTATAGAAATGTACAGATATTTTAGAGGACTACATGCAAGTAAAATATAGAAAGAGTATTAAAGAATTACTGATATTTATACCTTTAATGGCTAGGAGGTGCTGGTCTTCTGCCTTCACATGAAATCATAAGAATCGTTAAAATACCAAAATGCATTAGAAATGATGTTCATAGTAACTTTTATAATGTCTTTGAGGTTAACCTGAATGAAATGACCCATTTTGAATGACTTTTTATAAAAAGATTCATCCCCATTAGAAAACTATTAAAAGTCCGGTACACATTTGATATATGATATATGAATACCCCAGATAAATGGGGTATGTGTACTATTGATAGATTTTAATTCAATAACTTCAGCTTTAAGAAATGCCTGATTTCTATAATTTGCTATTCATTTTTAATGTGTATTTATTGTCTTCAAGCAATTGTACAAAGGAGTTGATATTTAACAAAGTTGTATGTGAATACAATGAGTCTTTTTCAGTGTCACTCCTTTCATCATTCTCAATCATCCCTCCCAACCCATCCTTCTCCCAATTTCCTTAGTTTTGTAGAATATTCTTTAAAATTTTATGGCTACATTCTCCCCATCTTTCTCTCTTCACTCATGTACTCCCTTGCCTTTTAAGTACATGTTTCCTGGTGATTATTTTGAATTAGCCTTTCTAAGGAACTACAGCTTTTGAGTTCTCCCTTGAATCTATCATATTTCAGTTAATATAGTTGCTAATTTTATATGCTTCAAATGTAGTACTCATGTGAGGTCACTGTTAAACTGGGTTATCTTAGCTTCTTGAACCGTATAGCCAATTGATGGTTAGTTATTACAGGTCATGATTCAAAATTGTGACCTGAATGTTTTTCATGGATATTTGAAATGGTAAATGAATTATATTTTAAAATTGTCAATGGGCTGTTAAATTTTGTTTTTTTTTTGAACATAATAAAATTTTAATTAATACAGTATTCTGGATACAATAGTACACCACTAGATAAGAACCACATTTGCCTCAGAAATCTATGATAGTTTGGGTTAAGATAAAGCAAGGTTTGGGATAGCCACTTCACTATTCACATTCTAACCAATGCCAACCAGAAGCTGAAGCAAACTTTAGCCTAAGATTTTCAGCAAAGGTGTAGAAATTATCTTCCATGTAAATGAGTCACATTATGGGCTGTTAAATTTTGTTTGTAATTTGTATTTAGTTTGCGTGCCAATTGGTCTCTACATAGCATATCTCTTGGTATAACCAGATGGTGTCTGTGTGTCTCCGAAAATCTTTGGTGAATGAAGAAATATTATTATGTTGTGAATGGAAGTGTGAATAACTTTGAATGGCAAGCCTGACACTGATGGCCGCCTTCCATCGGCAGTTTGATCAATCTGTGTCTGCAATCCTGGTTATGTAAAGAAGAACTGAAGTCTAAAATTACATTAGGTTTGAGATAAATAAGAGTGTTATGTAGAAACATATTTATGTAATTGTATTTATATTGAGTATAATGTGAAGGTTTTAGAAGAATGATAAACCACGTAAATATGTACTGTAAAATAACCTTATCGTGATACTATAAGCTATATTATGTGTAAAACATATAAACAAACATGTTCATCTAAGCAAATTTATCTGACTGAGAACAAACTCTAAATGAAAAGTGAGTGAGTTCTATATATAATTGATTATATTGTGTTTATCTTTCTGTGCCTGGCTTATTTCACTTAGCATAATGACTCCCAGGGTAGTAAATATTTGGAGGGCTGTATATGTTAGTCAGATATATGTATATACATATACATATACATACAAATGTACATCCATACATATATTGTGATCTCACTTTTTAGTCACAAATACATAAATCATGTTTTGATAATTTATATAAAACATATAACAAAAAGAATCTCAGTGCTCAACCAAGATTCAGTTCAGGCAGTATAAAGTATAAAGGTGAATTTTTCTTGACTACATCTGACTTGGAAGAAATCACATTAAATATATCAGTTTTTGCATTATTAGAACTATATCAAGGAATTTTAAAAAGTAGCATTTTTTCTTGGTTGAGGGGAGAACTGATCAAACTAAACAGAGTCCAGAGGGCAAAGACATAAAACCAAGAGAAGGGACAATAAACTTGGCAAAGTCTAGAACTAAGATTCAGAAATACATGCAGATCAAAGGTGTAAGAGTGTGAAGCAGAAAGTCCAGACACATTATGAGTGTCCAAGAAGGTGCTCATAGAATAATCAGTGATTTGTGGAATTAATCCAATATCAGTTATATCAAAATAGGAGCTTTGACACTACACTTGTATTATCCAAATCCTGCATTTACCTTTCAGTAACCAGATGACCTAGAGAAAATAATTTCACCAATCTTAGTTTTTCCTTTAATAAAAGAAACAAAGAAACATCCCTTTCTGGTATTCACTAAGTAGACAGGAAACAACTTCCTATTGCTTTTGTTCAGTTATGATAACGAGATATAGCAGGTGATTACAAAGATGTACTGTGGGCATTTATATAGTTGATATTTATAATTATGTTAAAAGGTAAAATCATTTAAAGAAAATGCTTGTCATTTGTTCAGCTTCATAACAAAAATGAATCTCAGGGAGAATAATTTCAAGCAAATCTTTATATATTATAAAGGATGAATTTGAATGAAATGGGCAATTCCAGTAGTGGCTTCTTTTTACTTGGGAATACCATTTTGCATTTAGTATTTTAAACCATGTATTGGAGGCTTCTCTGATAACATTAATTTGGGAAAAATTTTCTCTAGCTGATACATTTGGTCTGGATGATTTCTTCTAAGAAGAATTTTGAGTTAGGGAGCCATAACTGTACACGGATAGGGGAATTTTCTTGACATTCTCTGGGATATAGAGTTTAAAAAAATGCAGCATAAAATGTTCCCATTTTTGAGCTCCATGCAGAATTTAAGTTTCTCTGGTCCTGTTTTTTTGGGGGGGGCTGACTTTTCTATTTTTTTTCTTATTTATTGTCAAAGTGATGTACAGAGAGGTTACAGTTTCATACATTAGGCATTGGATACATTTCTTGTACTGTTTGTTACTTATGAACCACTGGTGACAGTACATCTTATGACCAAATCAGAAGCAATGGTGACAACTTTATATATCCTAAAAATTCCTTTAATTTTCTATGAAACATACTGTTTTTCTATAAAACATGCTGTTTCTCTATGAAACATACTGTTAAGAGAATAAAAGAGGTACAGAGTGGGAAAAATTCTTGTCCTAAAATATGTTTTTGTATTACTGCAGCTGTTGTTCTGAGGAATGAGATTTAAGGAGTCTCTGAAAATATTTCCTATAAATCTTCCAGTATCTTTCTGCTAGAAAGGATGAAAAGGAAGAAAATTAGATATTATTAATAGTTGATGATTGCATATAGGGTCAACATAAATATTGACTATCACAAAATATCTGTAGCCTGTAATAATTTAGAAAAATTACAGACAAAGATGTTTTAGAACATCTGATAAAGATTACTAGTTTCTGGGCTTCTGTCCAAAACATGGCAATATTACTATAAAAGCAATAGTTTAAAATATATTTTAGAGTGCTATGATTTACTTATAATCATGTTTGTATCTATAATGTTAGACTTTTTCTAGCCTTTGCTTAAAGGCATTTCCTCTAGCAAACCTGTACATGGTAAAGAATAAATATATAAGACTACTTTGATTTGATTCCTTTTCCATGAGAACATATCTCTGGGTACCACATATGGAATGTGGATAATTCTTGATGGATACTTTTTAAGATATTTAAAATATATGAAAATTATTTCAATTTACCTAAGAAAACATAGAATTCCACAATGCTGACACTGGTTGCTAACATGGTAGACATGTTTGTATTTTGGTAGGAATATTAGTTTTATTGACAAATCTTCCAAATTAGAGTGATAACTGTATTATATCTAAAGTTTATTTAAAAATTCTGAATATGTTAATCAACATCTTGCCCTGCCCGTACCCTACTAAACATCTAAAAGGAAGTGTTAGGCTAGAAATGATCGATATATGGTGTGTAAGGATTAGAAAAGAAAGTTGTTTGCCATTTGTTAAATGTAACAATGTCATAAATATTTTTGCTTAATTTTAGGCAAAAATTGTTCCATCTCATAAATATTTTCAGAATGAAAAGAATATCAAAATATATTTACAAGTTAAAGTTTGTGAATATGGGAACATTTAAAGATATTAAACAAAATAAAATCCTATAGGCCCAAAGAGACACTGAGATAAAATGATTGATGTTTTTTAAGCCAACAAGAATAAATTAAAAAATAAAACAACTACTGATCGTCATAGTGTAACACCTTTAATGTGCACTGTCCCTTTTAGGACTGGATCTCCCATTTATGATGATGCCTCATCCTCTACTTCCAGTCAGCTTACCTCCTGCATCAGTTGCCATGGCAATGAATCAGATGAACCATCTCAATACTATTGCCAACATGGCTGCTGCAGCCCAGATTCACAGTCCACTTTCCAGAGCTGGTGCCTCTGTTATAAAGGTAAGAATCATTATTTTGAAGAGGACAGAAGTGTTCATTACATATAAACTGGGATAAAATGTCAGCTATACCACTGATTATTTATTAGCAACACACAGCTCATTGACTCAGTTATGCACAATACTTGAGTTTGGTTTCTGACTATGCCTGCCAGGATTTTTTTTCTTATTGGTTTTTTTTTTGTTTGTTTGTTTTTATTCTGTAGTCACAAATTTTAGTTTCATTCTAGTTTCTTATCTAGAAATCATTTGCATAGTATGTGTGAGGCATGGTGCAACAAATGACTAAAAAGAAGAATGTACAAAAACCGTTCTCATTCCTGGAGGGGAAACAAAGTAAAGACTGCACTTCTGGAGTTTGATAGGCAATTGTGAGATCTGATATGCCATTCAAGACTTATAGTCAGTCAGACTTGTGTCTCAGTTCTGATTTAATACTGGTTGGCTGGACATGCTTGGATATGTACTTACCACCCTCTCCCAATAGGTTTGTTCAACTATAAAATGAAGGGCATCATAATAATGTATCCTACTTATTTCGTTAATTTTCTGGTAACAATGTGAGTATGCCTTAAAATCTGTGAATCAATGAATAAATACTTATAATAATTTATCACATTATTATCATCTTTAGAATATGTCTTATCATCATCTTTAGAATATGTTTTTCAGAATTATGGCCATTTAACAAAATACAAGAAATAGTTATAATTATTCTATTTCCTATTACTTTTTGCACATGGTCTCTGTCTTCCTAAATGCTATACAAACTAGACTTTCAAATATTTATTTCTTTTGTTGAGGTGATGATATATGTAGGATCTAATGTGTACAGTTAATCAATAGTACCCATCAATAAGTTCCTTTTTTCTTCTTGTATTATTTACCAAATATTAGGAT
Organism: Perognathus longimembris pacificus; assembly: GCF_023159225.1. NCBI lineage: Eukaryota > Metazoa > Chordata > Mammalia > Rodentia > Heteromyidae > Perognathus > Perognathus longimembris. The sequence continues at coordinate 50,606,530 of NC_063188.1, read as the reverse complement.
CTTGATATTTATGTTATTATTTTGGATCATGTGAGAAACTGATAAGTAGGATATACTCACTAAGAAATTATAAACGCTTACAAAGCATATGTGAGTTAAACAAATTCTGTTTAACTTTTGCACACTGATTGCCTACTGTGGGCTAGTGTGGTGGTTCATGCCTATAATCCCAGTTATGTGGGAGGGAAATATAGTAGAAATAGAATCAAACACCAGCTTAATCCAGAGACTGTATCTAACAAATAAAAAAATGAAAGGGCAATGAAATGATTCCAGTGGTAGAGCAGTGACCTAGCAGGCACAAGGCTCTGAGTTTTAACAAGAAGTCCACTAAAATAAAGGTGAAGGGGACTAAACCCTATTGTTATGAATAATAAGTACTACTGAAGAATTTAGAAGGACAAATAATCACTAGCTTGAAAGGTGATTAGGAAATGCTTTATGGTTGGTATTCTAAGCATTTTCTCCCCCTCCCCCCCCACTTTAAAATTAGCTTCTGGTTTAAGATTGGAGTTTCTAAACACTGTAGAAAATGGAAAACATAAACTTTATAGGCTAGGAAAACTGTGATCCTTTTTTCCCTATAAATTCTACATATGTTCTAGTGGCCAAAGGGCTCTAATTATATTATTGTTTTTATGGGTTAGTATATCTTAGTTATTTGAATATTTGCCCAGAGTTTAAACTGGTTATTAGAATTGTTTTCAAGAATAAAATTATCCATGAGCATTATTTAAAAGATGAAATAAATTTCCTGTGATTTTAAAAAAATGAACGTCTGTTAAGAAAATATAACCTGACATGAAATTGAAATATTCTATTAAAAAACAAAAGCAGGGCTGGGAATATGGCCTAGTGGCAAGAGTGCTTGCCTCATATACATGAAGCCCTGGGTTCGATTCTCCAGCACCACATATATAGAAAATGGCCAGAAGTGGCGCTGTGGCTCAAGTGGCAGAGTGCTAGCCTTGAGCAAAAAGAAGCCAGGGACAATGCTCAGGCCCTGAGTCCAAGCCCAGGACTAGCAAAAAAAAAAAAAAACGCAGAGAAATGATGTTGTCATACTTGCTTTGTAATAACGGGAAACTGCAATATAAGCATGTTTATGGCTCCTCAAAATTACATTTGATTAGTTTTATAAGAACTATTATTCAGACTGGATTACCTACTCTTTGTTGAATATTTGGGATTTGAGAACCTTTGTGAAAAATTTGTAGCCAAGACGCAATTGGGAATGGGGCTCGTGCTTCCCATTTTGACATTGGTGGTAGTGATTATTGTATAGAATTGGAAGGGGCAACCAACTTCTACTTAATTCAAATACTGTTTCTTGGTTAACTTTCATCTAACTATAAGTTTGCTTATTGCTGATTAGTCTGTTCCATATATAACCATTTTAAAAAGGAAGCCTTAACCATTGCAAACCTGACTTTTTATTCCCTTAAGATTACTGGCTTATTTTTTAGATCACCTGCTTATTTAAGTCCTGCCAAATGCACAGAAAGCATTTCTTATTGGAAACCAATTATAAGTACTTTCATATATTTTTAATAAGTGAAATAAATGTGTTTAATACAAATACTGCTCAGGAAAAGCACAGAAGGACAAGAAAATGAATATACATATATATGTATATATGAAGATATAAAACATATTCAGCTTGTGCAACATAGTGATAATCTATCAAAACAAAAAAGCAGTTGATTTCAGCCACTCACAAAACACTTAATAAAATTAACAAGTTTTGTTTGGCAAAAGTACTTAGTATAATAGGCATATTATTAGCGTTTCTAAAACAATAATTTTCAACAATAGCATAATGAAAATCTCCTTTGTTTATGCTTCACTAATATTACTTTCAAAAAGTTATTAATATAATGCCAGCTATATGTGAGGGAGGCGGTAACAAGTTGGATAAGAAATGTACACACTGCCTTACATATGAAACTGTAACCCTTCTGTACTTCACTTTGACAATAAAGAAATAAAACATGTAAAAAAAATACCAGCTACATGCTACCCTGTTATAAAAATAGTAGTTGCAAACTCTCATCTGCATTTGAAGTAAATTCGCTTTCACTGTGCTTCTTGGTGAAGCAGTTTTGAAATTCAGTCCTTTAGAAACCTGTAGGCACAGGACAAACCTAAGTATTGAGAATTCATTTGAAAATAGTATTTGGAAGCTCAAAGAATTATTGAGGCAAACATATTTTCGTTTTTCTACAATCACAAAATTAATTTTTTCTAGAAGTTTGGAACTTAAAAAAAAACTTGATAGTGCCAGGTGCTGATGGCTTACACCTGTAGTCCTAGCTACTCAATAGGCTGAGAGCTGAGGATTACTGTTGAAAACCAGCCCATGCAGGAAAATCCATGAGACTTTTATCTCCAATTAACAAGCAGAAAATGTAAAATGTCACTGTTTCTCAAAGTAGTAGAACACTAGCCTTTAGCAAAAGTGCTCAATGACAGCACCTAGACTCTGAGTTCAAGTCCCACAACTGATGTCCCCCTCCCCACAAAAAAAGCCCACAAATATTTTACATTAGTATAGCTCATTAGTTTACAAAAGAAACACCTGAATTTATTGTCATGTTTTTCATAAGCTATTTACCACTTAGATATGTTATCCTTCCAAAATACACATGATCTGAAAAAGTAACATTTCCTCTTTGTAATGAAATGTAAATCTAGAGATGATGGCTTATGTTTGCCAACACTAGGTATTTGGGAAGGTGAGAATGGAGGGTAATGGTTCAAGGACAGATTGTGGCAAAAACAAATAGCTCATGATGCCCTTTCTCAATTCACAACCGGCTGCAGTGTCATTCCAAACTACATAAGATTGGGATAATCCCAGTGTCAGGCCAGCTGGGGCATAAAACTTTGCCAACAGCAAGGAAGCTTGGCTCAGTGGCAGCTTGCCTATGAATCAAGCAGTGATGGGAAATGGTTGACACAACATAGTCTATATTAGCTGATCTTATTTTACTGTGATGTTTTCTTCCAGCATCTGTATAGAAATACTAATACATAGGAGCCAATGCCATGGTCAAGAGCTATCCTCAGATAGATGCACATTCTGCTATGTAGGTTCTTCTATGAGCCTTCTTATTAATTCCAATACCAAGGATAATGCCCAACATTAGAATCATTTACGAGTGTCAAGAGAGTGTCTGTGTCTTGTATATATGTTTACCTGATGTGGGGAAGGGAAGAGGAATAACAAAATGGTGAAACAAGGACAAAGGCTGAAGTGATGTAACAGAGATACTCACAAGACTCTAGGTTGGAAATGAACTTGACACCTTGGGAAGGAGGGAGAGTGGAAGGGGAAGGGATATTGGGAGAAAATTGAATGAGGGGGTAACAATGTTTGACAAGAAATATACTCATCACCTTACTTATGTCACTGTAACCCCTCTGTACATCACTTTTACAACAAAATAAAATAAAATTTAAAAACATAGAGAAAGGGAGAGGGCGAGAGAGAGAGAAGGTGTGTGAGAGAGAGAGAGAGAGAGAGACAGAGAGAGAGAGAGAGAGAGAGAGAGAGAGAGAGAGTATCTGTTCACCTTTGGTCTTGGCACCACAAAGGAAAGATTAGAAGCCTGGTGGGAGTTGGAGAGAGATGCTTATTTTACTACAAAAGTTGACCTGATTAGTACTTCTTAGAATGTTTATGTTGGAGTATTTAGTATTTACTTGGGAGTGCAGGCATTTACACACCATACGAAATCAGCCATAGCCTTCTATCCCTAATAGGATAGATACATCCTAGGCACTCTAAATACCATGATCCCTCGCCTATCGCTGGAGTTAGGTTCCAGAGACCCAGTAATAGGTAAAAATCAAAGAAGTAGCAATAAGTGAAGTTCATTGTCAGGGATGATTATATAATATTGCTACTTTGCTGATTTTCACCTGTTGCAGGGGTCTCTGGAATATAAGTCCTGCAGTAGGTGCGGATCAACATTTACATTGTTTTTTTTTTTTTTTAACCCACGATACAGTGAAGCAGCAATCATTGAACCGCAATATAGTGAGAGATGATTGTATTTATAACATTAAACTGAATAAAGCTTAAGGATTCTGTAGTTGTTAAACTCAGGGAGTGTTTCCAGAACAACCAATGACTGATACAATCTGCAATTCCAAAAGTGTAAACAATATTATAGGTTGTAAAAATATGTGGGGGTTTTGGTACTGTTGTTATATTGCCACAAACTAGTTTGGGAATATTTCTATTCCAAATTTATAGCAGCTTTTGGTTCTGGATCAGATCTCTTTTATGTTGGCTCAGCTATTAGCATTCGTTGCTAATAACTAATATAGCCATAATATATGTATGTATGTATGTATATATATGAATTTGCATTACAATCATTAGGCATTCAAGACCATTCTTTAGTTGAATCACTAGATATGACAAAATTCTGAAGAAAATGTTGATAATATAGCTGAATGGTATGAGTTTATTCTATTGTGGCATTTAGGTGTTGTAAACCACATTTTTCCTGCATTTATGGGAAAACTTGTAATGTCAATGTGCCATAGTTTTCATTGAAATAAATTTAATTCAGAAAAGAGATTATTTGGCTGTTTACCAATGCCATCTGATTAGCTATGTTTCTTGTTTGGTTGAGCATCTGGCAATTAATGAATTGATAGGAAATAGTCACCAGGCAGTGGCATTAGCAAGTGAACATCTGGTATTAAAATTAGTCAACACAGAGGGTTTTTTTGTGATAAATTAAATTCACTGACAATCACTGAGTCAGTGTTATAAGAATTTTATGGAATTATAAAAATATTGCTATATTTTAAAACATAAGATGAAGATAGTGTCAAAATTCGGGTCTGTTTGTGTTTGTGTGTCTTTCTGTCTTTGGCCAGGTGAGTGGCATAATTCCAAACTTATGACATCATTGAAAAGTCATGCATTTTCCCACCAAATACACCCATTTGAGGCCATTTACATCCTATGAGAATATATTATTGCTGATCCCTATAATCTGTCATCCCTGTCCAGAATAAGTTGATCACACTAAAGGAGTGAGAGGTCCTTTGTCTGAGCTGCACATAGGTTCCACATTCCAGGACTCTCTTCTATCTGGCCTCATTTCATATGCACAATACTATTTTTCTCTTATAATTCAACATTTACAGTATGTCTTCAACATCCCTGCATAAAGATACTCTCAGTATTGATGGTATTTTCTTGACTGGTAAGTTATATACTTAAGTATATAAGTGTATGAAAATATATATTTAAGTGCAAATATATAACTATTTAAATATATATTAATATACACTATATTTTTGTATAAATAAATATGTCATTTGAAGTAGTTGTACAAAGGAATTTCCATTCAACAAAGCAGTTTATGAATATAATGCATCATGTTCAATGTCACTACTTTCAACACTCTCTTTGCTTTTTAATTGTAATATTCTTCTTGTGGTTTCCTTCTAAATTCACAAAAACTAATATACTCACTTACATTAACTTCAATACAATGAAAAACTGATGGTTGTAAACTACAGACTGATTGTTTATTTGTTTCATAAACACCTATAAAGCATCATGTTTTAGATAAAATTTAGACAAACCAAGTTTAGATATCAATTTCTTTTTTTTAAATTTTTATTATCAAACTGATGTACAGAGAGGTTACAGTTTCATACGTTAGGCATTGGATACATTTCTTGTACTGTTTGTTACCTTGTCCGTCATAACCCCCTAGATATCAATTTCTTCCTCAGAATTAGTGGTAAGAAAAGTTAATGGCAACAACAAGCCAACTTTGTATTACTAGCACTGATTTTATTACTAAAGTTGGTTAAGTTACAATCTGCTTCTGCAGAACTCTGATGACTGTACAGAAGTGGCACATGAATTAAATATGAAGTAGCAAGAAAAATGCATGAATAGAATAGTTAACATTCAGATAAACTTCCAAATGCAATCTCTCAGCAGTGAAATGTCATTAAATCCTTTAGGAACTCATTAATAGATTAACATTTGGAAGAGTAATACAGCAAGTGTTAAATTCTAATTAAATAAGAATAAAAAGACAAATTATCTATTATATAATCCCACTGACTACTTGGTAAAAATCAATATAATAAAATATCAGAGACAACACTTGAACATTTAGTGGACATTTTAAAGGCCAATGATGCACAATGGACAGACCTATAACCATGTGATAGACATGTTCATTGGACATCTACTAGTCATAAAATTTATGTTCATTGCCATATTTCCAAGTGAGTAAAATAATATACCAAGATGAAATTAAAGATCTTTATGAAAATATTTCAGAATGGATACTTTTGTTTCAATATACAATATACTGTCTTAAAGAAAATAGACTATGTTAAGTCTTACTTTTTTAAAAAAAATGTACCACCCTGAATTTTCTAATCATAGCTGTATTCATTCTATGCAATATAGTTTGAAACACTTTAATAGGATAAATGTCTTTCTGAAAATTTTGTGATATATCACAAAAGGAAGGAAGTGGTGTAATAGAGAATTATCAGGTATATAGTAATTAATACAATTTCCTATAGTGACTTAATTTTAAAGACAAGCCTTGAACTGTGTATGTGAGAATCTGGAGGTAATTTTATTAATTGCTCTGAGTCATAGGGATTTGATGTGTGAATTTTGGAATTCTCCCTCCTTCACTGCTTTGAACCTTCAATTCTGCATTGTTACACAGGAACTACAGCTGTTTTTTATGGGATGCGAATGAAATACATGAAGAGTAACAGGGTAGTAAAAGTCATAAATGCCACATGAAATGAAGTCATCAATGAGTAAAAATGATTGGGGTTTAAGATTTGCAATTTTCCTTTTTAAATGCCCTTATTGATTTGTTGCAAATACCGTTAACCCTGTATTTGGCAAGTGGTGAGGACATTATCACTTGTGTTCTCATTTGTAATAAAACAGATTAACTTGCTGTGAAATTTTAAGTAGGCTGAGACACAACAGTAGCCACCTAATGGACCAAAACACATTGCAGTTAAACAGCTAAATAGATGCATACTGATTACAGAACAGAAAAACGGACCTGTTTACTTGCAAAGACATTGTTCAAAGAACTATCGTTAGTTGAAGAGAAATGAAACATTTTCATTCCACACTTTAAAAATTCCTATACAATTCTAAATCAATATAAAACACTGGGCTCATCTAACATGGTTTACATGGTGAAGAAATTCTGGCCTCAGATACGCCTTAGGAAAATAATAAAAGTGAACTGAACCTTGATTGGGTTTGGAAACTACAGCCTACAAAATCTTAAAGCAAAAATATTACTTCTTCAAAATGTTACTGTCACTCTTAATATTCACCATCAAAATCATGTTATCAAAGTTATTTTATTGATTCATATAATAAGCTATTGAAAATTACAAAGAAGGAATTTGAGGGTAGATTATTCAAGTTCATATTATCTGATCATATGATTGTACCTTTACATAGTAATAAGAATTTCTATTGTGTAAATTTTCTTCTAACCTTCTTTTATTTTTTTTTTAAAAAAGGAACTTTCATTTCTTGCTAAGCATAGTGGACCAGACCAAGTGTCACAGTCAACTAGATTCTCTTGCTCTGAAAAGTCATCAACTATATCAATCCTTAACATATTCATTCCTTTCTTAGCAATACTGGGATTTGAACTCTGGATACTGTGCTAAGCAGTTGCAATGTGGCTTGGGCCACAACTGCAACTGTGTTTCCATTTCTATTGTAACAGCATTTGATATTATATATGTGATTCCTGTTTACCACTATATTTTGATCTTCTTTTCTATTTTTATACAATAACTGCGGGATTTTGTCCCTATCCTTTCTTTTAGTGGCCCATAAGAGAGTGAGAACTATAGTTCATTTAATCTTACACTTTTTGCAATAGAGTTTGGATGAAAATACTGAGTGTTTCCTGCCCTATAAACAGGAAATTAATGAGATTGCAAAAGGTGAATGGCCAAAAAAATGGCTAAGTGGATGAAAGTATTATAATTGTTAGGTATAAGCATATGTGTTTGCATCCACATATAATATATAGAGATTGTATTTCTGACTATGAAAGTTTAGTTTGAATTTTATAAGATGATGCTTCTAAAATGAACTAGCATATGGTACAAAGAATAAATAGATATTTCCATGTATCCCCCCACTATTGTGCAAAAGAAATAAAACTTTTGGGGAAAAATAATCCTGCTTATGTATTTCTTTTGAATGTGCCTAACATCCACTTATATAACTAGAGATTTACTTGCATAATTAATATAAATTAAATGTATTAGTATATCACTCTGTATAAAAACATTGTTTCAAGACATAACAACAGCTATAAGGTTTTTAAAATATACTATGAATTTACCAGTGTACTTAAATAGTACATAGTAGCACTGCTAATATACACAAAGGCTCTCATATCAGTAAGTTATTGAATGCTAATGAAATATTAAGCAGTGATATAAAACATGATTAGAGACATAGTACACTGATGACTATTGTAATGTGACTATAGCAAAGGACCACAAACGTAATGTGTTAAAGTATTACGGGTACAGTGTTGTAATTATGTGGGTTACAGTGACACGAGTCTCACGAGACTAAAAGCAAGGTTCAGGCAAAAACTGTATTCCTTTCATTGGATTCCAAGAAAAAAAAATGTATTCCCTTGTGTTTTCCACCTTCTATAAGCTACACACATTTCCTGGCCCATGGTCCCCTTTTCTACCTTCAACATTCACAATGCTGCATCACCAAGGTATCTTCTGACTTTAAAAAACACTTATGTTGTAATTGGAACCACTAAATCCAATCTCATCCCTCTATCTCATGGTTCCCAAATCTGCAAAGTCCCTTTGGTCATGTCATATGACATGCTCACAATTTTTGGCAATAAGATATAAACTGGAAAGATGGGGGGGGGGCATGATTTCTGCTTACTGAAAGGAGATACACTGAAAAATAACTACTACTAATGAAATAATGAATTTTAACTCTCAGATTATTATCTCTGTACTACATAAACACAACCTTTATTTAGAGAATTTATGTAATTGCAGCTTCTCTTGCAAAATCAATGCAAAAATATACAAGCACTTACTTGGTAAACTAATTCTTAATGTTATGATGATTGGAATAACTCTAATGTTGCAATTATAGATAATTAGACAGAACATTTAATTTAAGGAATTTATTATTGTTGAATTAAATGTTTTATAGAGCGAACAATTCTATGTCAACATGTCTATCACTTACTCATATTTATTGCATATGCACATAAACTTTGAAATTTAATTCTTTTGTTGTTCAAATTAACACAATGATCCAGGTTTATTCATCAATTTGTGGTTCATAAACACATTGAATAGCTCCATAAATGTATTGAATACAATGGAAGATCACAAGGAAGTAAGAAAATATTCAATTTCATTATTTAGAAATAAAAAATTCTAACCAATATTAAGGAGTCTTTGTGTCATGTGAATATCAAGTTTTTGTTGTTTGATTCAACATGAGTTCCTAAGTTCAGATTAACTGATAGTATATTATTTCCACGAATTTTTTTGCTGTGCAACAAAACTAAACATGTAAAAAGTGTCAATATTATTTGTCTCGGGTTTTTCAATTTGAGATATGTCCTTAATTTGATTAAAAAAATCAATTTTCAGGCATTGGTATAGCTCTTTACATCACTCTAAAAGCTTGCAATAACAATAATCTTCATTCTACACTTATACTGATAATGCTATATGACTTTTCTAGTAAAGAAAGTGTAAACTATCTCTTCTAAGGTCTCCTCAGTGTATTCTGTTGGTTTTATTTGTTTATTTTTATTTATTTTCATTCATTCATTCATTCATTTATTTTGGTGGGTTGTGGGTTTTAAACTCAGGGCCTGGGCACTGTTCCTGAGCTCTTTTGCTCAAGACTAGCATCTACCACTCTGAATCACAACACCACTTCTGGCTTTATGGTGGTTTGTTGAAGTCTCACAGACATTCCTGCCTGGATTGGAAAGAACTATCTTCAGATCTCAGCTGGCTGAGTAGCTAGGGTTACAGGCCATGAGGCACTAGCACCTGGTTTACTCTCTTAGGGTTTTTTGTTTTTTTTTTTTTTTTGCTGTTGTTTAATTCTTCACTTAACTGTTACAATGTTCAGTTAATTTCACAAGAACTGATCATCTGTTTATATCTAATGACACATATTCCTTATGAGCTACTATGGAATTAGACACTTTCACAGTAAGTGAGAAATCAAATGCCACATCACAACCATCATGAAATATCCTGCATATGCACATGGCCTCTCCTTTTGTGCTTCCTTTGTATCAGGAACGGATCCCAGAGAGTCCCTCTCCAGCTCCCTCTCTAGAAGAAAGTCATCGCCCTGGGAGCCAGACCTCCTCTCACCCCAGTAGCAGTGTGTCCAGCTCTCCCTCTCAGATGGATCACCATTCCGAGAGAATGAGTGAGTATCTTGCCTGAAACAAATAATTGGAAAATATTCTTTCAGGAATTTCCTCATTAGGCCATAGATCTAGGAAAAAGAAACCGGAGATAGTCGGGTGCTGGTATCTCATGTCTGTAATCCTATCTATTCAGGAGGCTGAGATCTGAGGATCATTGTTTGAAGCCAGCCCAGGAAGGAAAGTTCATGAGACTCTTATCTCCACCAAAAACCTGGAAGTAGAGCTGAGGCTCATGTGGTACTGTGCTAGCCTCAAGCACACAAAAAAGGTCAGGGACTGCACCCAGGCTTTGTGTTCAAGTTCTAGGACTCTCTCTCTCTCTCTCTCTCTCTCTCTCTCTCTCTCTCTCTCTCTCTCTCTCTCTCTCTCTCTCTCTTCCTCTCTCTCTCTCTCTCTCTCTCTCACACACACACACACACACACACACACAACTGGAAGAAAAGGCAAAGGCAAAGGCTTTTGAAACAATCGGTTTTCATTATTGAAGCAATATGATCAATAAATAAAACAAACCTTCAGAAATATTTTCTTCAATGACTTCTGTAAATGTATCATTGGATCTCATGGGAATAATTCCAGGGTTGGCATCTGTTAAACAAATGCCAATGGTATGTAACTTGTAGTGCTATATCATACAATTGTAAAATTCACACCGTTGGCCATTTAAGAGTAGTTAAAAATGGAATGTATATATCTCAACAATTTGTAACCAGGATATTTACTATGATATTGCTTATTTTTTAATTGTCTCAAACGTCTAATACCATATACACTATTCCAGAAAATTGTGTTAAATTGGCATGTGAGATCCTCAAGTCTAGGAATAGGTCTAATACTAAGTGGGTAGAACATCTTGGGTATGTTACTTAAGCACCATGTTTTATTTTTTGCCTATTTGATGGAAATAATTAGCACCCTACCTAACATATTATCTCAAAATATGTGAGGAAAATAGTTTAGAAGTTTTCCATGTTAGGGAAACATAAGGTGATACCATTTCTCTTGTGTAGGTTTCCTTTGGTTGTTTATTACGTCCTGCTATTTGCTCTTACTTAGTTGTACAGAAGTTAAGTGTATAACGATGATGGATTGGTTGAGACAGGAAAGTCATTTGTCTTCTATACCTACACATTCTAAATTTCTATTTATTGTTTTCCTTTAGTAAATTGATTTCTGCTTTACCTTTAGCAGAACCTATGCTAGATTTTTACAACAGTTCATGACAGTTCTTGCTTTTTTCATCCCCAAGATGTTTCCAGGGGTGAGAAGAAGAATTTAAAGAATTATGAAAAGTGTTTTGTTATGGATTTGTCCTGGAGATGAATAATGACAACTTATCACATGTGAACATTCAAGCAAGTCACATTTAGCCTGTCAGTCTTACATATTGTTTTCATATCTCCAGTTTCCTATTAAACTCAGTGATTATTAAATCTAGTTTTGTACTGTAATCACCTGTGGGGCTATTACAACTATGGCTTCCCAGGCCATACACTCAGAGCCTTATTTACTTGATCTAAAATACTGGGTAGCAGTGTTCTGCTTTGCTTTTCAGTATCAGCTCAGAAGATTCTAATGTATATAGCCAGGGAGTTCAAGTTGAGGCTCAAAGACCTTAGAGATTAAATTTAATTCTTGGAAGAGATAACAGAGACCTTTTAGTTTTATTCTGCAAAGATAGAGTAGCTAGCTGGCTGTTGTAACCTTTGACACAGTTGATTTAAGAAAGTCTAAGACAAAATACCACAGCTGGATGAACATTGTTAAGGAATCAAGAAGCTACAGTTCTTCTGGGCTCTCATGACTCATCCCTGTAATCCTAGCTACTCAGGAGGTTATGATCTGAGTATACCTACTTCAAGCTAGACCAATTAGAATTTGTATGAGTCTTATCTCCAATTAACCATCACAAAGCCAGAAGTGGAGCTGTAGCTCAAGTGGTAGAGCACTAGACTTTAGTGAAAGAGTTCAAGCACACTAACAAGACCCAGAGTTCAAGCCCCAGTACTGAAACAAAAAAGAAGAGGAAGGGATGGAGGGAGGAAGGGAGGGAGGGAGGGAGGGAGGAAGAAGAAAACTGAAGTACTTACTATTCTGTAGCAATAATATTTGTATTGGTGATGGTGTGGGAGACTGAAGGAGGGAGGGAATGGAGGAGGAGGGAAATGATAAGGAAGGAGGAGGAGGGGGAGGAGGGGAGGAGAAGAGGAGAGGGTGAGAATGAGAACAAACTAAAGGCTAAAAGTATAATATGTAGGGAAATATATTTAATAGCTATATCCTAAGATAAGGAGTAACATTCTTAGAATTAAAATAAAATATTTCCAAGTGTATGTATATGCTAGAAAAATTTATTGACAGGCAATTATTAGTGGATCATGCCTGTAATCTTAACTACTCAAGACACTGAAACCTGGAGGATCAAGGTTCAAAGCCAGCCCAAGCAGAAAAGTCTATGAAACTCCATCTCCAATTAACCAGCCAAAAGCTGGACTAGAAATATGGCTCAAGTGGTACAACACCAAGCAAGAACAGGCAAGCAGAATGACAATACAGGGCACTGGGTTCAAGGCAACAGAACTGGCAATGTATAAATGCATCTGTATGTACATACACATATACACATATTTATGCTTATACATATAGATGCTTCAGTTATCATCTGAAGTAATTTGGTTGTATATGCACATTCTAGAGCTGTCCAAATAGGGTAGGAGATTCATCTACAGGTAGACAGGTTTGATGGTTCATAAGCCAGGTATTGTAACCCCTGAACTCATGAGACAAAGTCAGGAGAATTTAGAGTTAAATACCAGCTTGGACTACATAGATTCTGTATCAGAGAAAAGAAAAAGAAAGGATGGCAAAAGTGATCATACCATATTTTAGAGTAGTACAATGTTTTAATAAAACTATGGCTACAGAGAATGAAATCACAAACTGAAAAAAGTGTGTAGGAAAGCTAGTTTTATCACTTTCCATTTTTTGTGAAGAATTATAATATGACCAGAAAGTTAAACTTGAATTTGGTAGTCTTTGCAATTATCAAAAGCTTCCACAGTGTAACTATTTTAGACCTATTAACGGAAAAAAAAAAACTTTTCAGAAGCATTTTTGGAAATATATTACTAATTATGGATGCAAATACTAATCTGATTATGAAGTTTGAAAGAGGAACCTTTATAAATGTTTTAAAGGTAGTAAGTTGACAACTGAGTACAAAATAATTTTACTTTAAAATTTGCATAACTAACAATCTTATTGATTTTTAAACATATATTTATATTATTTTAAATAGTTATGCAAAGGTTTACAATTTACCATGTCCATTGTCTTATTGATTTTTTAAATTGTGCAAACATCAGAACAAATGTTTTTACTGCAATTGAAGTATATAAAGTCCATGTTAGTTGAATATTGAACAATATTAATCATATGATTTCTGTCTGCCTTTCTCATGGGTGTTTTGAGTGGAAAATTACTCAGTTACATTTCTTATTTGTAGTCATGATGCCTAGCAACAGAGAAGAAGTTATTGTTGATCAGGATAATGGACCAGCCATCAAAAAATTCCCAAGGGATAATAAAGGTAAAATGATTTTTGCTATTTTATATCCTTATGAAGATAAGATATAACTCAATGAATATTCCACTGATGTATATTGCATCAACATTTCCTTAATTGTGAATAGATTCCTATTCTGATTTAGGGAAATTAATCTGGCTTTGATATGTTTTTATAGTAATAAAACAGTGATACCTGGAACATTTTGTTTGGTGCCAGAAATTGCATATCAGTCAGAAATTTGTCTGTTCTCTCCTTTACCCTTTGATTTATATGTGTATAATATTAATATTATATATAATATGCTCTATTAACTTTATTTAATGTAAGTGACTGTCATGCAGGAGAGCTACTTCTCTCAACCTTGAAAAGCAACTGCAAACTTTGTGCTAATTTGGACCTTCCCTATGAAATATTATCAAGTTAATCCATCAAATGTTTACCTAGTCTACAGAGAGATACTGCCTGGCCCTAGCTTATGATCTGCTCCTTCTACACACTATGCAGTTTTATCTTTCTTATTACTTTAAGGAAAATAGGCAGAAAAAAATAATTCTAAAAATATTCTCTTCAAAATGAAAGCTGAGTTCCACTTTGTTTAAAAGCTGAAAAGGTCTGAGAAAAGAAATATATCATCATATATTATAAGCTATGAATTATTGCTCTAAGTAGGAATTAGTAGCTAATATAAAATTTACTAGACATATCAAATGGTATGTACTTTTATCAGAGAGTATATTTTCTGTCGTTAAGTTGGTATGCACTTTTACCAGAGAGTATATTTTCTATCTCTACTTAAGACATTTATAATATATAGAAAAAAGGATCAATGAGCTGAATAGTTAATGGGGAAAGGTTTTCTTCTTATCTAGGTAGGTAGGAATGGCTTCATAATTACCTAGATAAGCATTTTAGCTTGAATTTGCAATAGTGTATGATTCTAATTTCATTGATCCATGGTTGGTTTCCTTGCCACATGTTTAGCCTTAGCTAGACACTGAAAGGCTATCCCTTCTGGAGCTCCAAGATGTAAATGCCTGATTTCATAATAGTTGTTAGAGTGGAAGAAATCAGATTTCAGTACATTAAATACTACCTAAGTGTTTATGCAGCAAATGAAATTCTAGTTACAGATGGACCTTCATCTATAATAAAGAAACTGTTTGGGACCAACACCTCTTTTTCTACCACATCATGACTCTTTGAAAGACAGCTTAAGTAAGAAAGTAGCTTTTCTAGGAAAATCTCAGCTGTACTTGACAGTGTGATTCCATTGGAACTGCCAGGGCTATAAGTCAAAATGGCATTTAAGACTGGCCCGCAGGCTGCAGCTCTCAGGTATATACTGCTGTGACTTATGAAAACCAGCTGGAACATTAGTTCAGATGTATTGTAACTGATTTTCGTAAGCTACTCAGTGGTGTGTATTGGCATTTCTGAATTTCTTGCTGTGGAGTGGCACCATTTACTCATTTTAGTCAAATAGGAGGGTCACATATCCTAAAGAGGACATTAATAATCAGGAATAGCATATTATACTGCATGCACATGTAGGAAACGGTTCTTTAATGAGACTTCTTATGTCAAAGTCTTCCAGTTGTATTTGTGTAAGATAAAATATATTTTCCTGAAATAGATTGTTATTAAAAGGAAACATAGTAGATGTCTCAAAATTTATTAAGTATGACAACGAAGCAGTTTATACAACTGTGGCAAACATGTTTTCACATCTGTTTTGAGTAATATCATCATGATTTTAAAGATGATTTATAGCTATGGAAATTACAAAATGCCAGCTTTGCTATTATATAAAAAATCCAGAAGAATGAAGAAATACTGCTAGAGTGTTAGTCAGGTAGCCCATCCCTTTTTGCATCTTGTGAAAATGGGTGACAGTGTAGTGCAGTACATGTCTCTAATGATAATTTGTATTTTTCACTAACTTTTAGTATGTAGATATGTAAAGATCTATATTTATCCAGGCTTACCAAATGTGCCCATTTTGTTGGGTGTCAAGTATTTTGATGACCCTGACTGGCCAGTCAAATAATACCTTTGATTTGTCTCTCTGCAGACTTTGCCAAACAAATGAGCCAAGGCGTGTTAGCCTATATGCCTATTAGCATATGGCATTTCCTAATCTTTCATAGTCAGTGCAGCCATTCTCTACTTTACTTAAACTGTATAGAAGAACGTACACAAAGAAAAGTTTTCCTCCCTTGGTATTTACTGGTCCCCCATACCACTAGCAAAAACGGGGTTTGATATTTTATATTTTGTTTAAAAATCTATGTGTACCATGGCCAAAGCACATTTGTGATCAAATTTGGTATTATATAAGAACTATGGAATAGTACATTTGTTATCTATCCCAAGACTTGAGCCCATTGAAGCATTACTCTTTTAATCAATTTATAGACTAAATGATTTAATACTTTTGAGCATAAGAGATTAAGTATATCTCAGTTAGAACAGAAGTATTATGAAACTGGGACCAGATGACTCATACCTTTAATCAGGAAGCTCAGCTCAGCAGGAGAGCAATTTGAGGCCAGATCTTTCAAACATAAAAATTTAAAGCTCCTATCTTAACCAGTAGTAGCTGTGTATAGTGGTTCATGTTTGTCATCTTAGCTATGACAGAAGATAGAAAGATCATGGTCTATGCTGGCCTAACCATAAAGGTAAGATTTGATATCAAAACTAACTAAAGTAAAGGAAAAGGGTTAGGGTATGGATCAAGTAGTGCTATATTTGCTTAGCAAATACAAAGCCTGAGCTCAACCCCAAGTTCCATGAAAAGTATTTTATTTTTGTTCATGTAACAAGAACAAATTTTAACTTATGAGAGGATTTACACAAAATACTAACACTACAATATTGTATATATCTTCAGTTGGGTGTGGTAGCATAAACCTATAATCTAGCACTGGGGAGCATGAGGCAGGAGCATAGTAAGTGCAAGGTTACTCTTGACTGCAAAGAGCATTATAAACCTTCCTAGGTTAAACAATGAGATGTCATTATGTCAACATTAATCAGATGAATCTCTTTATTGCTTAGTCTTAAATACCATACTGGATCTTTCAAGCACAATGTCACTGTTAAGTACTCAGATGTTTGGAAATGATTATTTACCCAGATTAAATGAAAAATGTATTTTCTGAACATTTTCCCTTTTATTCTAAATAAAAGAGCCTAGTGGATTCAACAGGTTAATGTTTTTTAAATCTTTGCAAATAATCTGCATTATATAAAGTATAAGGCATGCCTTTGTACATTTTATGTGATTCAGTAGCTTTAAATGAAAATGAGAAAAATATATCTTCCTAGAGATTTTTTAAACTACTTTTTTGTCTGGTTCTGGGACTTGAACTCAGGGCCTGGGTGCTCTCCTTCAGCTTTTTGACTCAAGGGTAGCCCTCCACCACTTGAGCTATGGCTCTACTTCCAGCTTTTTTGGTGCTTAATTGGATATAAGAGTCTCATGAACTTTCCAGCTGGGCTGGCTTCAAACCACAATCCTCATATCTCAGCTTCCTTTGTGGCTAGACCTACAGGCATAATCCAATGGTGCCCAGATCCTATATTAAAAAAAAACTTTTTATTTACAAATGAGTGTGCATTCACAATGTATTATCAAAAAAAAACTTTGCTTCTGTCCTTTAACCAGTTTCTTTAGAGAGAAATACCTCTTATAACTATAACATGGTATAAAAATAAGGAAATTTACTTTGGGCTTTGTTCTTTTCTTTTTGTTTTCTGGTCCTGGGGCTTGAAGTCAGGGCCGGGGTACTCTCCATGAGCTTATGTGCTCAAGGCTAGTGCTCTCTACCACTTAAGCCACAGATCCACTAGGAAACTTACTTTGGGATGATTGACAAGCTGGTTTTAGAATTCAACAACTTTACATGCATGCTCTAGGTGCATGAATCCTTCTATGAAATTGCATCATATGTGTAGATGATCAAAACCTAGGTTCCTTTCATCACCACAGGGCTGTGTCCCTTGCTAGTCTTTGTCTCACTCAACCTCTGCCTCTGATTATTCCTAATCCTTAAAAGTCATTAAGAAATTATCTATGTATATAATTCTATTATTCTGAAAATGTTATATACACCATTTAATTTTTTGAGATGAATTTTCTTTATGCCAGTCCCTAGACTTGAATTCAGGGCCTGAGCCACTGCCCCTGAGATTTTATGCTGTACCACTTGAAGCCCAGACCCATTTATGACTTTTTTCTGATTAATTGTAGATGGGAGTCTCAGAGACTTAACTGCTTTGGCTGGCTCTGAATCACAATCCTCATATCTCAGCCACCTGAGTAGCTAGGACTATAGGCAAGAGCCATCATTGCCTGTTTGGAGATTGACTTTTCTCACTCAACTAATTTCCTTGGTACCTGTTCAAATTTTGGTTCCATTGGTACCTGTCCAAATTTTGGTATCTATCATTATGCCTCTTTCTTGCTTAGTAGTATTTCATGATATAAATGTGCCACAACACATAAAAATTGTTCTAAGACATTTAATTGTTCCCAGTTGGAGGCTCTTATGAATAAAATTTGGTGATTGCTCATGTATAGTTTCTGTGTAGATAGAACATAATTTCTCCAAAACAATTCACAAAGAATGCAACTGTGATTTCATATTGTAAGTATATGCTCAATTGGATAACAAAATGCATATTTTACTGTGGTTACACTATTTATGCACATTCCAGTTTCTCCACATTCCGTTGGTATTCTGTTGTCATTATTTTATTTTTGTTAGCAGTAATTATTTTGTTCAGCTTCATGTTCAATATTCCAAGGGATTTAGCTGTTTTCAAAGTGTGTGTAAAAATATTTCAGTGTCATTTCTTACCTGTTTTCCCACATTTCCCTTTGTAATGGTCTTGTAAAAATTTTAAGTGGATTTGATCTGAAATTTTGTATCATTTAATTTTCTTTCTTTGGTTCTATTCCCCACTTATTTTACTTTTTTAGTTAATAACTTAATTTTTTAAATTTTTTCTTTTTTAATTAAATTTTATTTATAAGGTGATGTACAGAGAGGGTACAGTTACACAATAAGGTAGTGAGTACATTTCTTGTCATATTTGTTACACCCTCCTTCATTTTTCTTTCCCTTCCCCAGTTCAGATAAGCATATGTACAATATCCAGTGTACCAGAATCATATACAGTGACCATAGGGAGTAAGTCAAAGGAAATTCACCTAGTACATTAAACATAATGACAAAGTAAAATCCTCCTGTTTCCATCTCTTGGAGTTCATTTTGCTTAGCCTCATCTTATATAATCATATGTAAGTAGCTGTTGAGCTCTTGTGCTCCTGGCTGGTCTATCCTAGACCTTTTATTTTTATTTAGTAATTGTTTGGTTTTAGAGACATGATGTAAAGTCGCTGACCAAAATATGTAGAAATACCATTTGAAAAGAAGTTTGTTATTTTACAGACATGATCTTTACTGTTCTCCCCTCCCCCACCAACAACCACATATCAGGGAGACCATGCGCCTTTGTCCTCTGTGCTCTAGGCTTGCCTTGCTCAACATTATTCGTTCAAGATCTGACCATTTCCCTGTGAATGCGATTATTTTATCAATTCTTTTCTTTTTTGCCATTAAGATTACCTTTATTTTAAGTACACATTAAACATGAGATTGCTTATCTAAAATCAAATGTAACACTTTTGAAAGAGACATATTATAAAATAACTGATTTAAATGACAAATTAAAAATTTACTGAGTAGTCTGATTTCTAAGTTTATCTTGTTGTTAATTTCATTAAACATACTATTTTTTCAGTAGGCAGACAATTATGTTTACTTTAGAGACAATAGTTTTTGCTGATTATTCAGTAGAATTCATTTTGTTACCTAATATTCACGGAATGGACTTTTCTATGAAATTTAGGATGTCATGTTATCTTCTCCATATTAATAACATAATTGTATTTTCATATGTTCAAGTAAACTTTATGAACAATATTCTTTTTTAGCTCTCTCTACTCTGGTTGCTGCTCACCACACAATCTGAGCCTGTTTTAAGAGTTCTTTTTAAAAAATGGATTTACATTCACAAAGCTTTTATCCTGTTTGGGTTCTCCAATGCAAACTGAGTTTTCTTCCAGGTGAAAGACATTCCACATCTATTACATTCCTAACATTTCTCACATGTGTGAATTCTCTTAGGCCTGCTAAAGTGTGAATTTTGGTTGAAAGACTTTTTATGTTTACAAGGTTTCTCACCTGTGTGAATTCTATTATCCATGCCAAGGTTGTATTCATAAGGTTTCTCTCCTGTGTGTTCTCTGATGAACATGAAGGTCTGTCCGACATCTAGGTGAAAGAACTTCCTCATTTGTTACATTCGAACCTGCCTCTCTCTGCGCCAGCGTGGAAAATCTGAACTGCCTGGTCCGTCCTTCCTCCTCCAGTCTGGGAATCGGCTGAAATGATCCCAGGGTATCGCAGACACCGGATATCTAGGCTATACCGGTAATGATAATATTCTCTCATGAGCTCCGCATGCACCTTGGACACGCCATAGATGGTCCTGTGTCTCTGAAGACAAAGATCTGGGGTTGGGCTCCGGGGAAACCTCCTCAGATAACCAGTTGGGCTCCTCAAATGACCTGCTGGCGCAGCCGCCTGGGCACGGGAGCCGGGACGCGAAGCCGGGTCACGGGAGCCAGGGTGCGGAGCTGGGACGCCGAGTCATAGCGCGGGAGCCTGGACGCGGGAGCCAGGACGCAGAGCCTGGCCATGAAATTTTCATGAGTTCCAGTCATAGGTTTGAACTTGAGGTGTTTTTCTAATACCTACAGCTCTATTACTTTCTGCTTACTGGTGGTTAATTACAGATAAGAGTCTCATGGACTTTCCTGCCCAGGCTGGTTTGCACCAGGATCCTCAGATTCAATTTTTTGGTGTAATACTCTCGGTGTACATAGGCCAAGGTAGACGATCTGAAGGCGGGGGGGGGGGGGGGGGAAGGAGAGAGAGAGAGAGAGAGAGAGAGAGAGAGAGAGAGAGAGAGAGAGAGAGAGAGAGAGAGAGAGAGAGAGAGAGAGAGGAGAGAGGAGAGGAGAGAGAGAGGAGAGAGGGGAGGAGAGAGGGAGGAGAGAGAGAGGAGAGAACAAAATCTTTTCCCAGTATTGGTAAGATGAGTTTTAGTGTATTATCTATTGAGAAAATACTTAAGCAACTTAAAGGGAGGCAAGTTTTATTTGAAGTCATAGAGAGAAATGTCCATGGTCACTAGTTTTGATTGCTATTGGGCCTGTGATGAGCCAAAACTCATATGTGTCAGTAAGTACTCAATTCATTTGTACACTTGTGCTAGGACTGACACACACCAAAAAAATCCCATTTCAATTCCTGTTGTTATTATCACAATTAGAGGGAAGCATAAACTCAGAAGAAAAAACGCAAATTAACAAACTGCAATAAGCTGCTTTTAAATATCCTCGAAAATGATGAATGTGGTAGTGTATACTTCCAATACCAGTTCTTGGGTGAGGGGGGGGCAGGATGTTCAGAAGTAAGAGGCCAGCATGGTAAAGTAAGGAAGGTTCAATTTCACAAACAGAATAAAGGAACAGGCTACAAACAAAAGGGTAGAGAGTGTAGCTCAAGTCATAGATAACGTGAATAACAAGTACAAACCCCTAAGTCAAATCTTCAATACTTCATACAATTAGGTTAATAACTAGTATTATGATATTTATGATCCAAACAATCAAAACACCACATGATAGTCACAAAAATAATTACCTGTAGATTTAGACTCTTCTAGACATAACACAGCTATTTTTGAATCTCTAAACTGTCTAGAGAATTGAAAGTTAGGATTAATTTAATAAACAAGAAGCTAGAAATTACCAAACTTTCCAGAAAGCATTTTAACTTATCAAATGTACTGCCAGGAATTCAATATAACCTTTGAAATTAAAAATTTGATGAGTGGGGCTGGGAATATGGCCTAGTGGCAAGAGTGCTTGCCTCCTACACATGAAGCTCTCGGTTCAATTCCCCAGCACCACATATATGGAAAACGGCCAGAAGGGGCGCTGTGGCTCAGGTGGCAGAGTGCTAGCCTTGAGCGGGAAGAAGCCAGGGATGGTGCTCAGGCCCTGAGTCCAAGGCCCAGGACTGGCAAAAAAAAAAATAAAAAAAAATTGATGAGTGAATTAACTACCCACTTAGACAAAACTAAACAAAGAAGTAGTAAATTGGAAGGCTGATGTGAAAAAATTGCCTAGAAACATCACAGTCATAATATTCAAGGTATACATGTAAAGATGAAACTAGGAAAAGTGAAGGAATGGGAGAGCTGGAGAAAATGGTAAAAGGGGTGATATTATTCAAGACACATTGTACTCACAAACTGACGTGAGATGAAACTCCTTCGTACAACCACTTAAAGATAAAAATAAAAATGTTTGAACCACAAGCATAATAAATAAAAGGTCAATTATATCATTCTCATGGAAAAAATAGAAAAAAAGTTGCAAATAAGGATAGAAAGTATAAAATGAAATAGGGCAAGGTTTTCCAACATCTATTTAGGATGCTTACACTATAGAACATAGAGCATAGAAGAAAAATAATATTGAATGGGAAATTTTCTAAAACTTCTAATATTAATGGGTGCAAAATAACTTGTTGATTCAAGTGGAAGCACCATGTATAGTTTATTAAAGATTTTGGCAGTCATGGAAAAAGAAAAAATAATAATGGAGTGAGGAACTGTTAAATTTTGGAGAAGGCTGAATTTAGAGGCTCATGCCTGCAATCCTAGCTACCTGGAGCTCGACATTGAGAGGGTTGTGTTTTGAGGACACGTGGGGCACAAACTTATATGTCAAATCAACAAACACGCTGAAAATGGTACTTCATCTACAATTTGCTATGCAGGAACTATAGGTAGGAGGATTATAGTCCAAGGATATCCTAGGCAAAAGTTTAAGACCCTATGAAAACTAAAAGACCTAGCTAAAGTGAAAGGAGCAGGAGGCATGGATCAAATACTAGTACAAATGCCTTGCAAGTGTGAAGCCTTATTTCAAACCTCAGAATCCTCCTCTCAAAAAAAAATGCAGAAAAATGTAACATTTTTTGACTCACAGTTATACATATTTATAAGGAAGTAATGTAGTATTTCTAAGCATGTAATAAGTATACTTTTGACCACTAAATGTTTGGTACATTCAAATCTCTGGCTAAGAAAAATATCTCTTAACTCCCTAATAGCCAAACTGGATTATTTTCATTAGATTGTCTCTCTGCCTTTAGAATTCTTATCATGGAATTATTTTGTACTGTTGCTGTACTTAATGATTTACTTCTATGAACACATTATTAAGCATCTATTTTCTTGAATATACTTATTGACATCCTCGCAAAACAGACAAGTACAGTGAATGAAATGAAATGGAAAAAGTACATGAAAAACTAATTCTTATATAATCCTTATAGTTCTGAAAATGGAGTAGAAATTGAGAGCTCTTGAACACAGAAGCTAAAGTGCCAATTACTAGTTCAGCTACTTTAATCTTTAACATGTTTCTTTGATCAAAATTGTATTCTACATGCTGCTATGAAAACACTATCAATTTGTCTTCTTTTACTGTTTTGGTTCATATAGGATTCAAGTATAAATATTCTATTTGACAGAATGCATTTTTCTCTCATGAAAAACAGTTGGTAGTTAAATAACTCAAATGAAAACGGACATTTTCAAGACTTAAACAGAGTTCTAACCCCAATCTACATGAAGATATGAGATGTTCTGTTAAAGGAAGTTAATATGCATGGATTTTGATAGATAGAAATTATAAATCAATCTGTATTAAGGCTACTATCTAACCTAATCTGTTAATCAAATACACCCGCCTTCCAAGCAAAAGAAAGTGAAAACATAAACACTGAAAGATAAGTGAAAGCTGCTATTCATCTTCTGACATACTTTTTTCGTGCCTCAGGCATTATAGACTAAAAGACAATGGAAATGAAAAAAATATTTAAAGGCTTTCTTTCTTGGCACATACTTGTGAAAAGTAAAGGTAGATGAAAAACACAACAAAGAATCAAGTGATTATAAACATTCAACTGCAAATGGATGGAAAGGGAGAAGTGATTACCTTTCTTTCAAAGAATTATTCAAAGTTCATTTTATCCACGGTAGCTGCTTATAATTCTAGGGTAATCCATAAGCACTTACAGCAGTTTGAACAGATAGGGAAGTTTATTCCCTGCTTCAGTAATAATGCTTGCTAGTCCTTGGAATCAGGCAGTTAGCTTCCAGAAGATTAACGGCAGAAACTAGTCATTCAGACATAGTGAGACCAAAGGAAGATACTATTAGGGGAGGAAGATAAAGACACAATGTGTACGTTTCTTTCATCATATAAAATAATATTTTTGGAATTTTTTTTCATTTTTAAAAAAGAAGAAAATTGATTATCAGATAAAAGTTAATAGAATAGCAAAGTTACAGGTGGAATTTAAAACTTCAAGTCCTTGTCACATCTTTCCTACCTTCTAGCCGTACAGTCTGGTAAACATTTGGCCCAAAAACCAAATATTTTTATGATTAGGCCTATGGAATAGTTTCCAACCTTGTTTAAAGTGTATGTTATTTCATACATTTTATTTGATCTATCCTATGAAATTACATATATTTTCCTCAGTAAAATTTACAACAGATAAGAATACTGCAATTTGATAGTTACATGTGACAGAGAACTGATCCTTAATAGATTAAGATACTATTCATATTTTAGTTAAAGTATACAAATATTGTTATTGTAAAGGTGATATACAGTGGGGATACATTTACATAAGTCAAATAATGAATACATTTCTTTTCTTTTTTTTTTTTTTTGCCAGTCCTGGGGCTTGGACTCAGGGCCTGAGCACTGTCCCTGGCTTCTTTTTGCTCAAGGCTAACACTCTGCCACTTGAGCCACAGTGCCACTTCTGGCCATTTTCTCTATATGTGGTGCTGGGGAATCGAACCCAGGGCCTCATGTATATGAGGCAGGCTCTCGCCACTAGGCCATATCCCCAGCCCATACATTTCTTTTTGAACAATGTCACTCCTCTTTCTCTCTCCCAGTTGTTCCCTCCTGTTCCCACCCACAAGTTGCATAGTTCATTTTGATCATAGTGTCTAGTGAGTATCAATACTGAATTTACATAGCCTTTGTTGGACCATTTCTGTACTCCCCTTACCTGGTCCCAAACAGATACACTTACAAACAAAAGGCAAAGAAAACAAAATAACAACAATGAAAAAACTCCACAAAACCTCCTGTTTCTATTTCTGGGAGTTCATTTCAACAAATACTATGCATATAGCTTATGAACCTTTGTGATCCTCTCCTAATAATATCCTCCTTTGGTCTCACTGTGTAAATGTGAAAAGACCTATATAATTTATTATGTCCTGGTCTATTTTTTTTTGTCTGTTATCATCCAGTAAGTTTACTTGTAGATTTATAGGCACATTCTAATTATCACAAATGAGGGAAACTTTCATGGCTTACTTTGCTACATATTTTTCCAAATCTTTCCATTTCTTTAGAAATGGTACAATATCATTCTTTCTGATGGAATCGAATTTGTATACCAGATTTTCTTGATCCATTCATCTACCGAAGGGCATCAGAGTTAATTCCGTATCTTGGCTATGGTAAACAATGCTGCAATGAACATAGTTGTCCTGGTAGCTTTAGTATAGCCTGGTTTGTGGTCAATTGAATAAATGCCCTGGAGTGGAATTTCTGGGTCATAGGGAAGCTCTATATTTAGTTTTTGAGGAACCACCATACTGCTTTACACAGTGGCTAAACCAGTTTACACTCACCAAGAGTATAATAAAAAACTGTAATTATATCCCCAATCAATTCTAAATGGATCAAAGACCTCAATGTAAGGCCAGATGCCATGAAATTATTACCGAAATCAGTAGTGAAAACATCAAAGTTCCCAGATATGGGTCAAAAATAAGATTCAGAAGTACAACAAATTAGAGAATGTCTGGATAAATGGAATTGCATCAAACTGAATCATTTCTGCACGGCAAAAGTAAATAGCTAGCAAGATAAATCGAAAGACCACAACTTGGGAGAAGGTCATTACTAACTATGCATCAGACAAGGGCTATTATGTAAAATATACTTGGATGTCAAAAAACTTAAACTCCTCTAAAATAAACCCTCAAAGAAACAATAGCCCAATTAATAGGAGGTAGTATTCATATTTTCAAGGAAAACTGATGTGAACTCTTTAGATATTAATTTCTTTATTAAATAATTTGCTACAGCAATCAAATTTGTTATACTACTGTGTTTATTGACTCCATAACAAATCACTGCAAACAGTGGTTTAAATGAAAACAAATGTATTATTTTACTTCTGTAGGTCTAAAGTCTGGGGCAGGTCTTAGTGTCCTTACACCAAGTCAATGGCAATCCGTTTTGTTTTCTGTGGCTCGAGAAGAGAAGCTTTTTCCTCTTCATTCAGGTTATTGTCAGACTTCAGTTCTTCTGATTCTTACTAAACTTCCTGTGTTCTTGGTGGTTGTCAGCTGAAAGCTACTTGGAGTTTTTGGAGGCCACCTACATTTCTTGGCTTGTCCTTCATCTTGAAAGCCACAAGTCATGGGTGTACCTCCTGATTAATCTTTCTCATTCACTCTTCTGCCTTATTCTAAAAGTCCAGAAAAATCTACGCATCTCCATTCCTTAAGTTTAATTACATTTAGAGTCATTTTACTATGGAAAGAAACATATTTATAGGTGTAAAGAAATAGTGTCTCAACATCTTTTGTGAGAGTGATACTGCTGTGCCAGAGAGAGAGAAAGAGAGAGAAAGAGAGAGAGAAAGAGATTGTAAATACGGTAAAAATGAACAGCCCTTTCCTATCATTTGATTGAATACTTAAAGAAACCAAGATGAATGATGCCACAATAAGAGAGTAACTGCAAAATAAGGAAATAGAAAAAAATGAAGTTGTTACTAGCTTTTTAAAAAAACAGTTCAATATGTGTTTGTCTTATGTACACATGTTAAAAAGTACCAGCACCTGGTAGTAATTTTTTTATATCTATTACCATATAAGGTATAGAGAAAGATATGGTTAACATAGCATGGGATTTGAGATAAGACTTGATCAATGTGTAACACAGGTGAAAAAAAAATTTAAAGAGAGGGCCTAATATTTTTATTTTTCTCATTTCTTTATTGTCAAAGTGATGTACACAGTTTCATATGTAAGGCAATGAGTACATTCCTTATCCAACTTGCTACCTCCTCCCTCATTTTCCCTTCCTCCTCCTTTTCCATTTCCCTCCCCACCCCATGACTTGTACAATTGGTTTACACCCTATAGTTTTGTTAGTATTGCTGTTTCATGTGTTTGTCTTTTTATCCTTTGTCTCTACATTTTGATATTCCCTTTCCCTTCCCCAGTTCCAATACATGTGTATACAATATCCAGGGCACTAAAATCAGTTACAGTGGGTAAAACTATGGGAAAGAAATACAAATGAAAAAGCACATAATTTCACATGGCATGTTGAAAATAAAAACAACAATATACCATTTGTTTCCATGACTTGGAGTTTATTTCGTTTAGCATCATCTTATGTGTTCATATGGACATAGCTATTGAGCTACTGTGATCTTCTGCTAGGACTATCCTAGACATGTAGTAATTATTCCCAATGATGGAAATCATAAAGTCTATGTTTCCTTGGGTCTGGCTCACTTCACTTAGTAGAATTTTTCCCAAATCCTTCCATTTCCTTATGAATGGGGCAATGTCATTCTTTCTGATAGAGGCATAGAATTCCATTGTGTATATGTACCACATTTTCTTGATCCACTCATCTACTGAGGGGCATCTAAGTTGATTCCATATTTTACCGATGACAAGTTGTGCTGTGATGAACATAGTTGTGCTGGTGGCTTTAGTGTGGTCTTTGGGTAGATGCCCCAAAGTGGGGCTGCTAGATCATAGGGGAGTTCTATGTTTAGCCTTTTGAGGAACTTCCATACTGCTTTCCTGAGTGGTTGACAAATATACACTCCCACCAACAGTGTTTTAGGGTTCCCTTTTGGCCACATCTCCATCCAGCATTTGTTATTATTAGTTTTCCTGATAATGAGCTGGGAATTTGGCTTAGTGGTAGCATGTTTGCCTAGCATGCATGAAGCCCAGGGTTCAATTCCTCAGCACTACATACACAGAAAAAAAAACAAAAACAAAAAACAGAAGTGGCGCTGTGGCTCAAGAGGTAGAGTTCTAGCCTTGAGGCCTTGAGCAAAAAGAAGATAGGGACAGTAATCAGGCCCTGAGACCCAAGTCCCAGGACTGGCAAAGAAAAAAAAAGAAGAAGAAGAACAATAATTTGTATTTTCTGAGACAAAATTTGTGCCTTTCCATTGTTAACTGTTGGCCTACTTTCAAAAATAGTAAATGAAAAAAAAAAGAAAAAATGGTAAATGGTTGTGGTGTCTATGGAAATGTTTTCCTAAAATAATTCTAGATGTTTCCACTCTTTT
The DNA here is from genome assembly GCF_023159225.1 of Perognathus longimembris pacificus. Taxonomy (NCBI): domain Eukaryota; kingdom Metazoa; phylum Chordata; class Mammalia; order Rodentia; family Heteromyidae; genus Perognathus; species Perognathus longimembris. The sequence continues at coordinate 50,577,875 of NC_063188.1, read as the reverse complement.
TATTTTGTATAATGACCATATTCAAATTATTACAGATTTATTCTATTTGTACAAAGTAGTTCTGCTTGCATCTGTAAACATTTTCAAATCACTCTAATGTACTCATGTAGACAGAAAAATTCTTAAATTTTCATTGGAATGTTATTTCTTGTTATTGCAGTGCCTAATTGTCATTTAGATGCTGGTTCTACCAGTATCAAAAGCTTGTGGATATTCTTATTGAAATGATGGCATTTTCTAAAGGTGAACTATTAAATATAGGGAAACATTTTTCATTTCTTACAATTTTCTATACAAGAGCTAGTTTTGTGGAATTCACAAATGTATAATCAATACAGAAAGATCTTATCTCCACCTCAACACACTCAACATTTTAGTATCAAAAAAATGTTCCTTGCATTCTGTGTTATGATAATAATTGTAGCTAACATTTTGTAACATCTTCATGACTGTCTTTCATTGTTGTAAGTATATTACATGCATTTGTTTTGCTAAATCCTTACAAATACTCTCTAAGGTAAGAACTTTCACTGTTCTTGTTTACATGTGAGAAAACAGACTTGGAAAAATTTCTTACCCCAAACTCATGTACAAGAGCCATGTTTCATACAAAGTTAATGGATTCATTATTACACATTATACAGCATAGTCAGTTCCTCCTAATATGCCCCTGAACTATATAAAACATCAAATTTAGGTATTAATTAGACAAAAGAGGAGACATAGAGATTTTAATACATAATAAGATAAAAGTAGAAGATATGAAGTAGTATATTTTATGAGAAATAATTCTGAATGACCTTAAACACTGAATATTTCTTAGCCTTGGTTACCTGATTGATAAAATGGAAGTAACAAGTCATTATTCTGCTAGGAAGCTTAAATGGAATGCTAATTATGAAAGTGGTTTATGCTATAGATATGTTCAATATAAAATAGGAACCTTGGACAAATAAATTGGACAATGTTTGGGATTAACATAATAGATACATGAAGAAATGTTCAATATCCTTAGCCATAATACAGTACTCTCTTCACAGTCGGCATGACAATCATCAAGAACATAAACAACAACAAATGTTTATAAAAATGTGTGGAGAAAACTGATACACTGCTGTAAATTAGTAAATTAGTGCAACCACTATGGAAATAATTATGGAGTTTCCTTGCAATTGTAAGAATTGACAACCTTGTATTTCTACCAAAATAATATAAATAAATACAAAAGGTAGATATTCCATATTCCCATACTTAATGTAGCTAGATTGAAAACAGAAAAAAACACCCTGAAATCAGCTGATAGGTCCAATAAACAATGGATGGGTGCAAAACAAACAAACGAATAAAAACATAGTGAGGCTAGGACCATGATTCACATGGTTGGATTACTGTTTAGCAAGCAAGAGGCTCTAAAATCAAACTCCTATACCACAAAAACAAAAATACAGTACTTATATACCATCGAGCATTCATCAAAGACAAGTATAATATGCTTTTTCTCCTGTGGAGAGACTAGCAAACTACATTGTGAAAGTAGTAGGTAAACTACTAGAGAAGAGAAAGGGGGTCAGATTAGGAGTACGGGAGAGTAAGGCTCATTCACAGTATTCATACTTGTGATAGTAATAATTATGCTAAAGTAAACTCAGAGCAATATCCATTGCATTGTATTTAACATGATGGCATAAAACCATTACATTTTCTTTCTCTCTTGTAATGTAATAAGTAGATTGGTACTTAAAATGAAATTACTATAGACTTTAATCACATTCTAGGAAAACAAATTTTACACTTGATCCATAGTAATTTTTTTTGTTTTCTGATATGTAAAATAAGCACATAACTATGTGATATATTCTACACATTCAGACCAAGTGGCTTATTTGAGCACATTATTTCCTTATATTTTCTCAGATGTTTGTAACTCTTAAGGACATTTTGACTATAATATCTTTTACTACTAGTAGTTTGTTTTTAAAACTTCTACCTTTCATATATGACATGGATCCATCTTAATTTACCACTTTTCTTATTTTTTTCATTTTTTAAAATTTTTTCTATGTATGTAGTGCTGAGGAATTGAACCTAGGGCTTCATGTATACGAGGCGAGCACTTTAACACTAGGCCATATTCCCAGCCCCCAACTTTTCTTTCTGGTTATTATTTTTGTGTTTGTATTTAAGTGTTAGGCTAGAGGCTGGGAATGTAGCTTAGTGTTACAGTGCAAGCCTAGCATGCATGAAGCCCTGGGTTCGATTTTTCAGTACCACATAAACAGAAAAAGCCGGAAGAGGCAATGTGGCTCAAGAGGTAGAGTGCTAGCCTTGAGCAAAAGAAGCTCAGGCACAGTGCCCAGGCCATGAGTTCAAGCCCCAGGACTGGCACAAAATAGAAAGTAAATGTTAGGTTTCTCCCTCTCTATTGTTTCTCAGAAGCATTCTGTCTAAATTATTTTTTCTTGGAAATCTTTTCCATGTTCATGACTTTAACTTTTACTTCTACATAGATATTTCTTAAATTGTGTAATTTTTTAATGAGAAACTTCCTATTCTCTAAATTTTATCCTGTGGTAATTGTGTCCTGGCATTACATATTTTAAACAGTAGCATGCTGAAAAATGTTTCTCTCAAAAAAAAAAAAAAACAACAAAGTATAGGGCTGGGGATATGGCCTAGTGGCAAGAGTGCTTGCCTTGTATACATGAAGCCCTGGGTTCAATTCCCCAGCACCATATATACACAAAACGGCCAGAAGTGGCTCTGTGGCTCAAGTGGCAGACTGCTAGCCTTGAGCAAAAAAAAGCCAGGGACAGTGCTCAGGCCCTGATTTCAAGGCCCAGGACTGGCCAAAAATAAAACAAAAAAGTATATAAAACCTTTTTGTAGCACATGCTATAAATTCCCCTACCATGACCAGGTTCAAGATAAGAGCATAATGTCATGAAACAGACATGAGAAAAGATGCTAAGAGCTCTCTCAAGTTAATGTAAGATTTCCCACTTCCTTTACCACATACATTCCCATTCTATCTCTAACCTTATCTTTTCTTTCTGAACTAAACTGAATTAAAAACTATTGAATGAGCCAAGTGCCTGTAATCCCAGCTACTCAAAAGTCATGGTTTGAAGGTAGCCTGGGCAGGAAAATTCATGAGACTCACCTACATCATGAAGTAGAAATCAATTTTCCTGAAACTATTATGTATATTACAAAGAACTAGCTTTATAATTTTGTGTAGACCTGACCTAGAACCTATGAATCAATGTAGTAAACAACTGTAACAATTAATTCAGCATTAGCTATTTACTTGACAATAGAATTTACTATTAAAGAAAAAGCCATATCACTGAGGCTTTAACACAGAAATTGAACACAGCAAAGTGTTGTATCCACCTATAAGCTGGGTGGCATGTGAATGGAGAAGTTATTTCATTAGATAGAACATATAAAATAGTGTTTCTTTATTTTTCAACTTTTTATTATCAAACTGATGTACAGAGAGGTTACAGTTTCATACTTTAGGCATTGGATACATTTCTTGTACTGTTTGTTACCTTGTCCCTCATGCTCCCCTCCCACCCCCCCTATCACTCCCCCCCCAGGTGTTCAGTTCACTTACACCAAACAGTTTTGCAAGTATTGCTTTTGTAGTTATTTCTTCTTTTTTACCCTGTGTCTCTCAAATTTGGTATTCCCTTTGAATTTTCTACTTCCAATACCAGTAAAAACGGTTTCCAATATACTCAGATAAGATTACAGAGATAGTGTAGGTACAACCATAGGAAGGTGATACAAGAACATCATCAATAATAGAAACTACACATACACATAGGACGTTGAAAGTAGTTACAACTGTGATATAACAATTGTTTCCATAACATGGAGTTCATTTCACTTAGCATCATCTTATGTGTTCATAAGGGTATAGCTATTGGGCCTTGTGATGCTCTGCTATGGCTTGCCTAAACCTGTACTAATTATTGCCAATAAGGGAGACCATAGAGTCCATGTTTCTTTGGGTCTGGCTCACTTCACTTAGTATAATTTTTTCCAAGTCCTTCCATTTCCTTACACATGGGGCAATGTCATTCTTTCTGATAGAGGCATAAAATTCCATTGTGTATATGTACCACATTTTCCTGATCCATTCATCTATGGAGGGGCATCTGGGTTGGTTCCAGATTCTCGCTATGACAAATTGTGCTGCGATGAACATTGTTGTGCTGGTGGCATTACTGTGATTTTGTTTGTGGGCTTTTGGATAGATACCCAACAGTGGGGCTGCTGGGTCATAGGGGAGTTCTATATTTAGCTTTCTGAGGAATCTCCATACTGCTCGCCAGAGAGGCTGAACCAGTTTACATTCCCACCAACAATGAAGTAGGGTTCCCTTTTGGCCACATCCCCTCCAACAATTGTTATTATTAGTTTTCTTGATATATGACATTCTTACTGGGGTGAGATGGAATCTCAATGTTGTTTTGATTTGCATTTCCTTTATGGCCAGTGATGTAGAGCATTTTTTCATATGCCTATTGGCCATTCTCATTTCCTCATCAGAGAAGTTTCTTTGTAAGTCTTTAGCACACTTGATGAGGGGGCTATTGGTTCTTTGCGGTTTTGTTTTGGAAGAAGGTAATTTTTTTAGTTCTGCATATATTTTAGAGATGAGGCCTTTGTCTGTTGAATGTCCGGTAAAGATCTTCTCCCAGTCTGTGGGCTTTCTGTTTATCTTGAGAGCTATGTCCTTTGCCGTGCAGAAGCTCTGGAGTTTGATGCAGTCCCATTTGTCCAACCTTTCTTTGATTTGTAGCCTTTCAGGGTCTTTGTTAAGGAAGTTCTGTCCTGTGCCAAGGAGCCCAAGTGTTTCTCCTACTCCTTCCTTTAGTGTCTTCAGGGTGCCTGTTTTGATTTCAAGGTCTTTAATCCATTTGGAATTGATTTTGGTGCAGGGTGATATATAAGGATCTAGTTTTAGTTTGTTGCATGTGTTGAGCCAGTTTTGCCAGCACCACTTGTTAAAGAGGCTATCTTTCTTCCAGACTATTGTTTTAGCTCCTTTATCAAAGATTAAGTAGGCGTAGTTCTGTGGGTTCAATTCTGGGTCTTCAATTCTGTTCCATTGGTCTTCAGGCCTGTTCCGGTGCCAATACCAAGCTGTTTTTATTACTATAGCTTTATAATACAGCTTGAAGTTGGGTATTTTAATTCCTCCAGCACTGTTCTTTCTGCTTAGGAGTGTTTTTGCTATTCTAGGTCTTTTATTGTTCCATATGAATTTCTGGATTGCTTCCTCTATTTCATTAAAGAATGGTGTTGGGATATTAATGGGTATTGCATTGAATTTGTAGATAGCCTTTGGCAATATTGCCATTTTGATTATATTAATCCTCCCAATCCAGGAGCATGGGAGGTTTTTTCCATTTTCTTAGTTCTGACTTAATTTCATTTTTCAAGCTTTTAAAGTTCTCCTCAAAGAGGTATTTCACTTCTTTGGTTAAGGTTATTCCTAGGTATTTTATGTTTTGGGGGGCTATTGCAAAAGGAGTTGCTTTCCTGATTTCAGCCTCGGTCTTCGGGTTGTTAGCATAGAGAAAGGCCATTGATTTTTGAAGGTTTATTTTACATCCTGCAACTTTGCCAAATTTTTTGATCAGCTCTAGTAGCTTGGGGGTAGAGTCTATGGGATTCTTTAGGTATAGGATCATGTCATCTGCGAAGAGAGAAAGTTTTACTTCATCTTTTCCTATTTGGATCCCCTTTATATTCTCTTCTTGCCTAATTGCTCTGGCTGGGAATTCTAGTACTATGTTGAAGAGCAGGGGAGAGAGTGGACATCCCTGCCTTGTTCCTGATTTTAAAGGGAATGGCTTTAGTTTTTCACCATTTAGAGTTATGCTTGCTGTTGGTTTGTCATCAACTGCCTTGATTATATTCAGGAATGTTCCCTGGAATCCCAGTTTTTCCAGGGCTTTTAGCATAAATGGGTGCTGGATTTTGTCGAACGCTTTTTCCGCATCCAGCGATAAAACCATGTGGTTCTTTACCTTGCTCCGGTTGATGTGGTGGATTACATTAATTGACTTGCATATATTAAACCAGCTTTGCATCCCTGGGATGAATCCAGTTTGATCGTGGTGTATGATTTTTTTGATGACCTGTTGAAGTCAATTGGCCAGAATTTTGCTGAGAATTTTTCATCTATGTTCATCAGGGAGATTGGTCTGTAGTCCTATTTCCGTGATGAGTCTCTGCCTGGTTTTGGGATGAGGGTTATACTGGCTTCATAAAATGAGTCTGGTAGTGAACGTTCTCTTTCAATCTCATTGAAGAGTTTGAGAAATATTGGAGTGAGTTCTGTTTTGAAAGCCTTGTAGAATTCTGCGGTGAATCCGTCTGGACCTGGGCTTTTCTTGGATGGGAGATCATTTATTGCCGTTTCTATTTCAATACTGGATATGGGTCAGTTTAGAAGGTTTAAGTCTTCATGGTTGAGTTTGGGGGTATCAATTTTTTCTAGGAAATCATCCATTTCTTCCAAGTTCTCGAATTTGTTGGCATAAAGGTTTGCAAAATAGTCCCTTATTATTTTCTGAATTTCGGTTATTTCTGTGGTGATGCTACCTGTTTCATCTCTTATCTTGTTTATTTGAGTGTGCTGCCTTCGTTTTTTGGTCAGGTTTGCCAGGGGTCTGTCTATCTTGTTGATTTTTTCAAAGAACCAACTCTTTGTTTTGTTGATTCTTTCGATGGTTTTTTTCGTCTCTAATTGATTTAATTCTGATTTGATTTTAATTATTTGCTTCCGTCTATTGACTTTGGGTTTGGCATGCTGTTCTCTCTCCAGAAAATTAAGGTGCTTCCTTAAATTAATGAGTTGCTGTTTCTCCAGTTTGTTGATGTATGTACTCAGAGATATAAATTTTCCTCTGAGTACTGCCTTTGCTGTGTCCCAAAGGAGCTGGTACTTTGTGTCCTCAACTTGGTTGAAGTCCATAAACATTTGAATTTCCGTTTTAATTTCTTCAATGATCCACTGATGGTTCAGCAGTGTGTTGTTTAGTCTCCATGAATTGTGGGATTTTCTGTGGTGGCTGAATGAGTTGAGCTCTAATTTTATTCCATTGTGGTCTGAGAGAATGCAGGGAATGATTTTGATACTTCTGAATTTGTACAGATTTTCTTTGTGCCCTAAGATGTGATCTATTTTGGAGAAAGTTCCATGTGCTGCCGAAAAGAATGTGTATTCTGTCCTTGCTGGGTGGAATATTCTGTAGATGTCGATTAAGTCTAGTTGGTCTATGCAATTGTTTAGTTCTGTGGTTTCTTTGTTCAGTTTTTGGCGTGTTGATCTGTCCAGAGGTGATAGTGGAGTGTTAAAGTCCCCCACTATCATTGTGTTTGGGTCTATGAATGTTTTTAGAGCCAGTAGTGTTTGTTTGATGAAGTTGGGTGCTCCTGAATTTGGTGTGTAGATATTTAGGATGGTTATTTCTTCCTGTAGGAGAGATCCTTTTACTAGTATGTAGTAACCTTCTTTGTCTCTTCTTACCTTTTTTAATTTGAAGTCAATTTTGTCTGATCCAGCCTGCTTATGGGGGCCATTTGCTTGATGGATTTGTTTCCAGCCTTTCACTTTTAGAAGATGTTTACTTTTGCTGGATAGATGTGTCTCTTGGAGGCAGCAGAAAGATGGATCTTGATTTTTGATCCAACTTATGAGCCTATGTCGTTTGATTGGAGAATTAAGTCCATTAATGTTGACAGTTAGGATTGAGAGGTGATTGTTTGTTCCTTTCATTATCACTATCTTCTTTAAAGTTGTGTCTTCCCATTTCTTTTTTTTTTTTTTTTGGCCAGTCCTGGGCCTTGGACTCCGGGCCTGAGCACTGCCCCTGGCTTCTTCCCGCTCAAGGCTAGCACTCCGCCACTTGAGCCACAGCGCCGCTTCTGGCCGTTTTCTGTATATGTGGTGCTGGGGAATCGAACCTAGGGCCTCTTGTATCCGAGGCAGGCACTCTTGCCACTAGGCTATATCCCCAGCCCGTCTTCCCATTTCTTGATCTAGTGTTTACTAATTAGGGTTCATTTCTCTGTCTGTGTTGGGATCTTGATTATTTTCCCTGTATAGTACATCTTTAAGGATTTTGTGTAAAGCTGGTTTGGTGGAGATATATTGTTTCAGTTTTTCCTTATTGTGGAAGACTTTTATTTGACCTTCGGCTATGAAGGAGAGTTTGGCTGGGTACAGAATTCTTGGTTGGTAGTTATTTCTATTTAGAGTTTGGTATACTTCATTCCAGGCTCTCCTTGCTTTCATGGTCTCTGCTGAGAAGTCTGGCGTAATTCTGATTGCTTTTCCTTTATATGTGATTGTTTTCTTTGCCCTAACAGCTTTGAGTATTTTTTCCTTGCACTCTGCTGAAGCTGTTTTGATCACAATGTGTCTGTGGGAAGTCCTATTCTGGTCTGGTCGATTTGGGGTTCTAAATGCTTCTTGTATGTGTATAGGCCTTTCCTTCTGGATGTTTGGGAAGTTGTCAGCTAATATTCTGTTAAATAGGTTGCCTATCCCATTAACCTCTTTCTCCAAGTTTTCCTCAATTCCTATTATCCTTAAATTGGGCTTCCTGATCGTGTCTTGAATCTCCTGTAGTGATCTGTTTTGTTGATTGGACTGGATTTGTATTGATTTTTGATCTTTCTCCATAGAGTCTAAGGAATCTTCAGCTCCTGAGATTCGATCCTCTGCTTCAGTTAGTTGGGACTGTAGGCTAGCTACTTGATTTCGAATGTCTTTTCCTTCTGACTGGTCTTTCCTGATGATTTCCATGTCATTTCTTAGGTCCTGTATGGACTTCTTTACTTCATTACTTTGGTTTTGAGTGTTGTCTCTCATATCTTTAAGCTGGGTAGCTATCTTTTCATTTGACTCTTGAAGCTCATTTATCTTTCTATTTGTGGATGCCATGAAATTCTCCATTAATTTTTGCTTTGCCTCCTCACGCTCTAACATAATTGACTGAAGAGTTTCAAACTTTTCATTTATCATGTTTATCAGTAGACTTTGTAGAGCATTTTGGGGGTTTTCTTCTATGTTTTTGATTGACTGCTCTGCTTCCTGCTTGTTTTGAGTGGGGGATAAGACTTCATTGTTTGCCATCTTTCTTGTGTTTCTTCTGCCCATTTGAATTGGGGATGCCAGTCTACCAGCACCTGTGAGCACCGTTTAAGACCCAAAGCAGCCCTTACCAAGCACTGTTGTGTAAATCTTACAAATTCACAATTATATACAGATAACTTGTATACCTGTCTATAAAGATAGATTTGGTGTTCCTAAAGAATACAATTTCAATATAACAACTGATCCTGGGCCCTGTATTCAGTAGTTACTTATTTACTGTTACAACCCTGTATGCAATTCTTGTTTTTATATTAAGTTCTTTTAGGACTGGCTTTCTCTATGAACCCCTTTGATTAACTCGTATTAAGCTGGGATATCCTCTATCCAATAACCAGGAGTCAATGGAACCTGGAGGTCCAGGCAGTAAGTCAGGAGGGTAAGTTGGAGGTAGTAAAGAGAATAGAGTAAAATGTATTGGGGGGGGGTGATTTTGGTTTAGTTTCAGTGACGTGGAAATGTGGAGAAGAGTAGAATCAGTAGAAAGAACAATGTTAAAATGACTGACACTGGAGAGTTAGCAGAGAAGGGTGGAGGTGTTATTTATAGGAAAGTAATTTTTAAAGGAAGAGGACGCAACGAGAGAAATAAAGTAAAAATACTGGGAGACAGATACACAAAACAGAGAAAAATTATTTAAAAAGGAAGCATACGTAAATAAAAAGGAAAATAACAGAAAAGGAACAACACAAACAAATAAACAAACACAAAAAAAAAACGATAAAACAAACCGGTAAAAATGGAAAACAAACAAACGAAAAACAAACAAACCAAAAAAAAAAAAAAAACCAATGATGTTTCAGATGTGAAAAAATTAAAAAGAAAATTTTAAAAAAAGTTTTAAAAAATGTTTGAAAAGAAAAAGAGAGAGAGAAAAAAAAAGGGTCCTCCTTGTTTGGGTGGTTTCTCCCCCGTCTCTGGTTTCCCTGCAATGGACTGCAGTCTATTTTCCTGATTGGCTGGTTTGACTTGATTTCAGTTGGCAAGGGGTGGTTCTGTTCTGACCTCCTCCCCTGTTGGTGCAATCGTGGGTCTCTGAGGTTTGCACAGCTTGCAGGCAGGCCTTGGGCGTCCTCTGTAGATGGGGAGGTGAGCAGTCTCAGGAATTGTGGCTCCTCTGTCTGCTGTGGGGCTCTGCCTTTGATGCCTGGTCTTGACTAGGCTGTGAACTCAGCAGGGCGGGGCGCCTCTGGCCTGTTTTGCTCTGCTGAGAGTTGCTTGCCTGAGGGAGGCAGCCTCCTTGGCATAGGTGGGTATGGAATGCAGCTCCGTTTTGGGCTGGGCATTGGGCTTCCTCTGTGGCGGGACCGTTTAGCTGTCCCAGGAACTGTTTGTTCCTCCCTCTGGTGTTTCCGTGCCCCTGGTAGCTGCTCGCAACTTTTGCTTTAAGTTTAGAAATTCCGGCGGGCAGGGCGGGGCACCTCTGGCTAAGCCCCGGACTCGCCTCCCGCCAGGACAGGGGGCGTTCTTCTGGGCGGGGCTGGTTCTCACTGATTCTGCCCCTCCTGCCCTTTTCAAAGATGGCTTTTTTGACCTCGCTTTCCCCAGGCCCGCTTCAGTTCCAGTCTGGTCTGACCCTATGCCAGTGGCAAAGATGGCGCTTTGCTCTGGCGGTGGGGACAGGGATACCTTCCAGAAGCTGGACTGTGGGCACAAGTGAGGATAACTTTTGTGGGGTACTCACGCTGTCTCTGCGATGTCAGGTCCTCCGTGCTCAGCTGCCGGCTGGAGTATTTAACGCTTTAGCTGTGCGGAGTGCGGGGGGGCTGTGCCCAGCACTGTGCCGGAGCCGGTGCTGGCATGGCGGCGGGACGCCACCCGGAGCTCAAATCTGTGTTTTCAGACCAGCAAAGTCGATTTTTCCTTCCTGTTCAGAATCCCTGTACTGTTAGAACTTACTTTGGCTGTCTTTCTAGGAGTAACAGTTTCTATGGGGTGAGAAAACTACGATATCGGAGGGAGCTCTGCAAGGGCTCTGCTTCTCCTCCACCGTCTTCCTCGGGAACTCAAAATAGTGTTTCTTGTAATGCTTTAATTTGTATTTTATTTTTGGCATTATTTAAACATAAGTTTCTTTGTTTTACTTATATTTCAAACAAAATGTCACAAAGAAAACATTCTAAAGTACTCAAGTGATATTTGCATTTTTTCTGGAAAATATCATGAAAAAAAATACCTGCTAGAAATGTGGGCATATGGGTACTTTAAGAACCTATTTGTGTAAATAATTAGAGTGCAGCCTCTTAGACATGTCTCTTTCTGGTACTATTAACTGAATTATAGAGTAATATACTGATGTCAGCTCTTAATTTGACCTTTTCTGTTATTTTCCATTTGGTGAATTCTCTTTGGAAAATTCAAAGCTCTGACAATCTCAGTGGTACCAGTTATTTTTATCTGCACTGAATTACTTAAGCAATCAGAAAATGCATATAAAATGGTAAATAGGCGTATTCTGTTCAAAGAATGAGCGGAGAAAATTAGGGTCCAGAAAGGTTAGGAAATTTGTCCACTTTAACAGAGCCATTAAAAATAACATGAAGATCTGAATGCAGGTGAGACTCAGTTACTACACTGCCTGAGAATCTTTGTAAAAATACATTCTGCACAGTAAGCCTGCTTTATTTCTATTGTTAGAAAGGATTCATTCATTAGTGATGAAAAGGTTGTAGGGATTCAACAATAGAATCAATATTAGTGGTCAAATTTTTTTTTTTTTTTTTGGCCAGTCCTGGGCCTTGGACTCAGGGCCTGAGCACTGTCCCTGGCTTCTTCCCGCTCAAGGCTAGCACTCTGCCACTTGAGCCACAGCGCTGCTTCTGGCCGTTTTCTGTATATGTGGTGCTGTGGAATCGAACCTAGGGCCTCGTGTATCCGAGGCAGGCACTCTTGCCACTAGGCTATATCCCCAGCCCAGTGGTCAATTTTTTTAATAAATCTTAGAGAGATGTGATCAAAAAAATACTTGGGAGAGATGAATCTAGTAGCCATTTGTAGAATAGATTAAAAGAGATTGAGATTTGAAGGCTTTTTTCCTAGTTTAAGCAAATTAATGATAATAATTTTGTTACATATTCCACAATCAAATGGATTTGTTGTTCCTTGTGTCACATTTTTCCCTCTATTGGCATCTTTCCTATATATACATTGGTAAGAATTGGTCCTATATCATAAAAATACATTACTTGGATATTAATATATGGGATGATATTTCTAGTAACAAACTATAGAAACGATCCCTGAAAGTATAATCTTATGGGATGATATTTCTAAGTAGCAAATAATGCACAACTTAAAGGCAGACTTAAGCTTGAATTCTCTTATCACGTTTAAGATTTCAAAAGACTATGAACATACATGTATCCCAATAAATAGCTATATAAATAGCTCAATGAATCTGTCAAAAATCTTTTTTTTTTTGGACAGTCCTGGACCTTGAACTCAGGGCCTGAGCACTGTCCCTGGCTTCTTCTTGCTCAAGGCTAGCACTCTGCCACTTGAGCCACAGCGCCACTTCTGGCCGTTTTCTGTATATGTGGTTCTGGGGAATCAAACCCACGGCCTAATGTATACAAGGCAAGCACTCTTGCCACTAGGCCACATCCCCAGCCCTGACAAAAATCTATTTTAAAGGAGTGTGGAGAAGGGAAAAGGACTAAGAAAGAAAAATATAGATAAGGTGAATTTGATCAAAGTACATTTTATCCAAGTTGTATACATCAAAATGAAACCTCTTTCTACAGTTAGCTTATACTTTTTTTAAGATTTGAAAGATTTTTAACAAATAGTGGATTAATTCATCAGTGATACTCACTGGACACTATGTTAGAAATGAACTATACAACTTGGGAGGGAGGAGGGTCCTCAGGAGAAAAAGCTAAAAGAAAATGAGGGAAGAAGTGACCCTGTTAGAAAACAAATATACTCATTACCTGATTTTTGCAGCTGTAACCCCTCTGTACATCACCTTTACAACAACAACAAAGCTTTGGAAAATTTTAGAGGATTCCCTAAATGAAATGCAGAACAACAAAAAGAAAGATTTTAAGTTCCAAATACTTTTGTGATTAATAACATCATCTCTGTAAATAAATATTTGTGTTTCTTTTTTTAAGTGTGCAAATTTTTCAGGTTCTCTCTCTAGATAAAAGTGTTCACTCTCAGTTGTGTTTAAAATCAAATTTGTCCTTTTCAAATTGTTTCTCCTAATGTGGAGAAAAAACATTCAGCACAATGTATAAAAGAGTTTTCTCATAGTTGTTTGAAAAATACTCATATTGCAAAAGATTAAAAAATGGCCTTTTGATAAAAATAGACTTGAACAATAGTCTCTAAATATGATTCTTATATTATTTTGAGTAGTTTGTAACTAATAGTTAGGAAAATGTGCTAGTGCTTTGAGAGGAGCTGGAACACTGTGATACAGCTTTATGAGTTTTTTTTTTATTCTAGAAGCATGTATCGCACTCAAATACTCATTCTGGAATCAAAGAAAAACATTTTCATATTCTTGATAATATCACAGTAGGGGGAAAGTCAATTCACCTGAAAGGTCATATTTATTATTTTAATGACAAGATACTCTTATTGATTTTGACATCAAAGAAAGGTCTATGAGATTCTTCTAGTCCTCCAATGGTGGAAAACTATAATTGCAGTGACCCTTTCCTCTGCCCTCATTTTCTATGGAAAATACCCATTGAAGTCATGAGAATTGCCAAGCACACATACTGAAACACAGTTCTTAGTGACTAATTATAAGCCCAATGCTCATTTCTATTTTTTTTGTTCAGATACAGATACATAGCTACCATTTTCACAGCATAATTACTGTGGCAAATTTTCTCTAGCTTAAAGAAACTAAGGAGCCTAATATAACATACTAAATTCAAAACTTTACAGGATACTCAAACACTAGGTCCTTAGCTTAAGATCATCTTTTGAAAAATCTTGAAGGTCTTTTTGGCTAATGTGACTTCCTGTAGTTGTAAACAATGTACTTGAATTGTCTGTATTCCCCAAACCAAATAAGATCACTTGCACTAACAAATTGTAAACATGAAGTAAAATTCTGCCTTTTTTCTTGACAAATTCTCACCTTTAAACAGTACATCAGTGTAAAGGATACACTCATAAATTCATCAATTGCTTTACTCAGAGATGGCCAGAGTTGTATCTCACCTGACAATTTCTATCAGGTTACAAGGACAAATTCTGGACAGTCTCTATATTCTTTACTTTTCAAAACAAACTAGTGCATTTTATTATGTTTTAACTATCAAAAAGGAATAAATTCATCATTCTAATTTTAGATACAGAATTACCAGTAATAGATCTAGAAATTATGTGTTCTATTGGCAAAGAAGATACTAAACTTTCTACAATTTTGTTTGCTTTGAAAAAAGACTTTGCAGTTAGTATTGATGCTAAAGTGTAAAAGTGTTTAAGTGGAAAGATAATGTTAACTCAGCAGTATCATTGCTTTGATCTTTGTTTAAAGTCTTACAAAACTAGATTGCTATTTGATTGACAACCTTGTCAAAGAGTGAATGAAGACAGACACCATAATACTGAAAATGCAGCGTTTACAAAATGGGAAACACAAGTTTTCTCCTGACATTGCTTTTTTTGTGAAAGAAGGTATTTGACATTGTTTTTAAATAAATGTGTGCATTGCTACATACAGTAGAACACAAGAATTTTTCTTAACTTCTTGAAAGCCTTTGCCTGTTTACACACAAACAATCATATTGTCTATTCTTTTCCAGAATACAACTTGTTAGTGTATAAGTTAATTTGCCACAAGCAACACATAGCTAAGACACAGGAATTATGAGCCCAGAAACTTGAATCAGACAGAACAGGGTTTACTTCTGATTTTGGCTGTGTGGTTTCAAGAAGTGTCTTAAACCTCAGCTAGAAAGTGGGAGGGATCATGTAACTATTTTATGCTATTGGGATGAGGACTGAGATGATCAGTGAAAATTGCTGAACACAGAATCTGGTAATCATTCCTCTTACTATTGTTGCTAAACAATATTATGCTCACCAAAATAAATACAAATGCTTGAAGTCTGAATTCATATAACAAAGCACATTTTGTTTAAAAACATTTAATTCTACTAGTATGTAGCTAGAAATCAGTCCAGGACACTTCTGCTAAATTTACGAAGTTTTTTTTTCCCTTTGTTAATTGCTCTTTTTTATTAAGTAGATGTTCATAGGTTACAATTCCCTAAGTCAGGTTATAAATACAATGCTTCTTGATCAGTGTCAGTATTTCCATCATTGCTTCCCATTTTTTCCATCTCATACCTTCAAATTACATAGTTCAGGGGAGAGTTGGGTGGAGGAAACATGGGAGGAAAATGGCAGAGTGGGTAATATTAAAATTAGGAAAACATGGAAACTATTAAATCCTTTTTAATAAAAGAAACATTTTTCTCTCCATTTGGGAATAGTAAAAAGAGACTGTTCTCTATTTCTATACTATATATGATAGGAATAACAGAGAAAAATACACAGGTAGAATTGTTGTTCCTCTCTTATTTCTGGAAATATGACAGTGTGTATTTCTACTCCCATTGCATATGACTAGTGTTTTGAAATGGCTTCATTAAACACTCAGTGTGAAGTGAAATCCTAAGCTGAATTGCCTTTAGGGAGTCACATCATGATTGGTAAAATACATTTATAGAATTCCTAAACCCCTGGAGAATATATTTTCTTGCCTGCTATATAATTTAGTTGTATATAAGCTAGAATGTAAAGAAAACATATTGTAAGTTCACAGACATTGGGCATATGATCAGTGGCTTCTGCATATGTACATGAACCACACAGCTCAATCTCATGCTTTTCAGGAACTAAATCTTTCACTGAGAAAGCCCAAATTTCCCCTGCAATTCCAACCTTAAATTATTTATAACTATTCTTCCTCCCAATCCAAGAACCTAGCTAAATTGTAGTCCACTCACTTGATTTCCATTTTGTAAGCTACTAGAACCCAATCAGTGTTCTGCAAAGTCCCTGCCTTTACTGCCAACTTAGTGGGACCTTAGCACATGTACAAATGCCTGGGAAGCAAGAATACCTAGATATTAGCTTTCCCTTATGGAATTTGCAAAATAGCTAATAGATATTAGTTTTAGTGTCAAAAAATTCTATTAATCTGAAGGGAAAAATTATAATAGAATAGGCTGCTGAAATTTATTTATATATGATCCATATTGTTTATCCCTAGTTGACTAAAATGTAAATTTTGAACAAGTACATTATACTAACAAATCAATTTATTTTCTTGCCAATTACTTTTCAATATCATGCCATGATTTTATTACTTTGGCATGTTTATAATTAAAGTTTTACCTTGAACTTTTACCAATAATTACAACTACTGCAAGACTTTTTTTCTATATACTCATCTGTTTTTACATTTTAACACATTCTCAAAATAATCCATTGATGGGTATTGAAAAAAACGATAAAATTAATTGGACCTAAAAACTTATAATCACCACTTTAGCTATATGTCAGTACCAAATATGAGAGTTTTATGGCATTGTAAGCTATAGTATTTTTTCTCATTGTGATAATACCCATTAATATTCTTTGTTACTTATTCCAATTTCTCATCGTTGTATAAAATGATTACAGTAGGCATTTAGAAACTAAATAAATAAAGTCTGAAAGCAAATAATCCCATAGCGCTTTGCTTAAAATTCAAATTTAGAAAGCTATTAATTTCCTCCATAAGAGTTGTATTTGCAAATGAATATAATTCCTATGTAAACAACAGCTTAAAATGTCTTCATGGGGTTTTTAGCTCAGAATATTTCCTTTAAAAGAGATGTGATGCCCCCCTTTAAAACATGAGCCCTCATTTATTGTTTCCTTTCATCTGTTGAAATAATTACTTTTCCTTTTGCCTTCAATAGTTTGTTCTGGTCATTAACATTAATGTAAAATTAAGTTTTAAAGGTGCTTTTAATGTTCAGATAGACTGCAGTGCACACTTGGCTGTTAAAATCAACCTACTTAAGGCTGAACTAATGTTTAACATTCACAGTTATTTGAAGTAGTTCAGTGCCCAGTTTAATGGTGCTGCCAAGGGCAATGATCATATTACTTACTATTATATAGGGTGGAAGATTGTAATTCTAGCAATAAAGACAATCAATGGCATTTCTGAATGCAGTTGCTTGAATATTTTACACAGTACTTTCACACTAACAAGCTACAAAGTATATTTCCAGGGGAAGTGGGACACATTTACTTTTTTCTTCTTTCATGGAAGTTCATTGAGAAAAGCAACTACATTCATGATATTTAAAAAGTATGTGTGTATGCTTATTTTAAATAAGCACTTACCTTTGTCCAGGTATAGCTCTAAGGACTTTATGAATATTAGTTTACACTTAAAATCATTTTATGATGTCGATACTGTTTTCAGATTTAGAAATGACATAATACTAAGTCACATAGAGAATAAAATGAGTCACTGGGTTAGTGATGAACACTTAATCTGAAGTTAGGCTTTCTCATCCAAAGCCTCCATGTTCCATGACTATAACATGCTGCTTTCCTGGTCATCTGGCGTAGGCAATAGACTTAGCAGATAAAGAAAATCACAGAACTCTCACTACTCTTTTTCTCTTTTTCCTTGTCTGTTTGTTTGACTGAGTGGTTTATCTAGGTTTGTTTCTCTTGTAGTCCCTTCCTGTAGCTGTACCCTTTCTACTACTGTATTACATCCAAATACCCTGGATATTGTCTATACGGGTAATAGAACTGGGGAAGGGAGAGGGATTACCAAAATTGAGAGACAAAGAAAAAAAAGACTGGGGCTGGGAATATGGCCTAGTGGCAAGAGTGCATGCCTCCTATACATGAGGCCCTGGGTTCGATTCCTCAGCACCACATATACAGAAAATGGCCAGAAGTGGCACTGTGGCTCAAGTGGTAGAGTGCTAGCCTTGAGCAAAAAAGAAGCCAGGGACAGTGCTCAGGCCCTGAGTTCATGGCCCAAGACTGGCCAAAAAAAAAAAAAAAGAACAGAAAGACAAACCATTCAAAAAGCAACACTTAAAAACCATTCGGTGTAAACCAACTGCACAACTCTTGGGGTGAACGGGGAAAGGAAAGCAGGGGGGACATGAGGGAGGAGGTAACAAGTAGAACAAGAAATGTACTCACTGCCTTTCATATGAACCTGTAACCCCTCTGTATCACACTTTGACAATAAAGAAAAAAAAGAACAGTCAAAAAAATCACAGAATATTTTTACACACACACAAAAATCAAAACTATTATATCTCTTGTTTAGGTTACTGTCACAAGAACAACATTAATAAGGTGACTTCACAAACATTACTAACAGTAATAAAGACCAAAGCCTCAACAAATTCTGTTTCTGGTAAGGTACTTTTTCCAGATTTCTCACTTGGAAGGAGAGAGGGCAGAATTAAATTCCAGTTTATCTTTTAGTCCAACTATAAAGTAGCCATCCATCCCTGGGGATGCTAGCCCTAAGTCTTAACGATAATTACTTACTGACGACCCCACATTAAAATACTATCATATTGAAGATTAACACATAAGCCTATGAATTTAGGAGAGTGAAGATGTGCTAGTCCCAGAAAAACACATTTTAGGATGGCTGAGGATGGGACATAAATGGAAAGCTCTTGTATACCTTGAATAAACACATTTTCTTAGATGTTACCCTTTACTGTAAAAAACAAATGTGGAATTACAAGTGTTTAAGCATACCTTCATACTTATCCTTGCACATTACAACTAAAATTCCTAGAAAAGAGTGCTGTTTCTTATTCAAGGAATAAACATTACTGATTCTGAAAATAAAAGTTCAATTTCCTAACATTAAAAGCTTCTGTAACTTTTATTCTCTGTTATGTCTTATTTCCTTAAATGTCAGTATTTGGATGAAAATATAAGAAATTATAGACAGAGAATTAATGTACATACACATTCAGATTAATAATGTTCATGCCTGTTAAAAAGCTTAAACAAATACTTTTATGATTATTTTTTGTTTCCCTCTAAACAAAAATGGATGGTTTACTTAGAAAATTTTCAGTTTTCATTTCTGGAATAAATAGCTTGTCAAACCCACTTTATGCTTGTCAGCCCTGCCACATTCCTTTGAGTAGCCAGACTGTAACTTTAATGACAATAATGCCTATTTTACTATGAATATAAATAGACAACACCTATAAGGATGCATCAGATGAATATAGAAATGTCATTCAAAGTCCAATCTTTGTTTATAAAAAAGGACTGAAATTTTAACAGGGATTTCAGTCAGCTTGTATTACATGCATCATCAATAGTAATTAAGCATGATCTACAGAGCCACTAAAAGGATAATGTAGAAAAGTGGAAGAAATAGTGGTTTCTCCAATAAATTTACTACTTAAATAAATCAAATACATGCAACAGTAAATTAAAATAAATAGTGTACTTGTTAAAACTAGAGAAAAATAGTTATAACTAAGCATATGAATCAATTGAATTATAAGATAAATGTTGTGAATCAGTTTGTGCATAATAGTTTGGTAATGGAGATGACCATGAAAATATTGAGGTTTTTACTTGACACCTTCTGGAAATACTATGTAAGCAGTGAGATTAAGTGAGATTTACAAGAAAGATAACAGGCTAGAGATGGAGATTTCAAAAACTCAGCTTATTGATGACATTAAGGCTATGAAATGACAAAGTTGTCAAGATAATAAGGAGAAAAGTAAATCAGCCAAACCCAAGAACTGAGTTCTCTGTTGTTGCAAAATGAGTTTGGCTAATGCAGAGGAACAAGTAAAATAAACTCTGAAGGAGTAGTAAATAGGACAAAAACTAAGAGAAAGGAATGTCTTAGAATTCCAAAGAAGGAGATATTTTAAAAAGGATGGCCTAATCAACTGTCAAAAGCAATTGCCAAACACTGTTGAGAAGTCTTAAGAGTTTAAAATTGATCTTTAGATTTAGTAGAAGTAATGTTTATGCACAGATGAGACAAAAAGCTTAATGGAAACAAGTTTATAGAAGAATCAAACAAGTATAGATAATATTTTCAAGGAGTTTTGCTATAAATGACAAGGCAAATAATGTAATTACATGGGTATGATAAGTAAAAGGTATTTATTAATGCATAAACATTTTAGAAGCACCATTTATAATTTAAAAAAGCACAGCAGACTTAAGTAAATCAAGTTGGCAACATTAAGCATTCTAAAAGTGTTGCTTAATATATTCCATCTACATTCTTTTTAGTGTTAATTATTTCTTTGCAGTATTGAAGTTTGAACTCAAGATCTTGAACTCACTATACAGATGCATTGCCACTTGAGTCATTCCTCCAGTCCTCATATGTCATGTATTCTTTATATATACTTCTCCAAATTATCACTCAAAGAAATATTGTCAACTATTTTTTTCTGAATAATTATGTATTTATTGTCAAAGTGGGTACATATCTTGTTCAACTTGTTACTTCCTCCATCATTCCTACCCCCATTCCCTCTCCCCACATGAGTTTTTCAGTTGGTTTACACCAAATGGTTTTGTGTCAGGACCCCTTTCACCCTCACGCATATTCTGTCCCGTCCCACCGGGCGGAAAGCTGGAGTGTGGCCCAACATGCAAACCTTGGCGGTGTGTAGTTGCGAGACGCCCCTCCTCCCCTCGCACACTTAAAGAACGACACGGGAGTCACGCGGGCATTTTGGGGTAAGCTTCTGGAACTTCCGCCGGTTTTACTCAGTGGAGGGGTTTATATAACCGTAATGGCAGCAGGAAGGGAAGGGATTAACTGTATGCTAGCGATAGGCTGATAAGCTGCCCATCATAGTGATGTTACAGAACTTCCTCTATGGGCGGTCATCACATCCCATAGGACTGCCCCTTGGGCCTGGCCCAGCACCATATTCACACACATGTGGCTGAGGTGGAAGGCAGGGCTGGTTTACTACCTCTTCTGGTTCTGGACCGGAAGGGGTAAGAGTGGCTAACAGCCAAGCAGCCCCAGGGCGGGACAAGAGGCAGCCCTCTCGGGACTGCCCCTTAAAGGTATAACCAGAGCCCAACATCCCCCCTTTTGTTTTTTTAAAATAGCAGGGGGCGTTGTAAACATAAGGCGCATGTAGACATGAGGCAAATGTTCACATAAGATATATGTGGGGCCTCTTCTACAAAAAGGCGGGTAAGTGAAGGGGCCACCCATTTGGCTCAGTTCGGAGAAATTGGAGTTCTCATCCCGTTTTTGCGCCACTCAAGACAGTGTAGACAGCATTCCCCTCTTCTGGCGGTGAGGTAGAAGCAGGTTCAAGCTTTAGCGACTCTGGTGGTCCACAGCAGCCAAGGCGCTGGTAATTTAACACATGAGGTTAGTAAAACATTTTATCATAAACATTGAAGCAAGGTGCTAAACCCTTATGCCTATCTTGTAAACATTTTATCATAAGCATTGAGGCAAGGTACTAAACCCTTGCGCCTATTTTGTAAACATTTTATCAAAAACATTGAAGCAAGGTGTCAAAACCCTCAGCTCCTATTTCCCTCCAGCAGGAACCCCTTAAGTTTAGCAGCAGAGGGAGAGCAAAAGGGAAAACAATATTCCTTTCCAGTTCTTGTGCAAAGCTGTTGGCAATATTGCCACCACAAAACATTGCTCCAGAAAGGTGGAGCCCAGGTAGGAAACAGGGAAGGGAAGCTGGCTATCTCTGGTGTCGTCTACCGCTGATGCAAGCAGGCGGCTTCCCTTATTTCCATGGAAGAACAGGGAGGAATGCACCACGGTCATTGTTTTCCTAGACAGAACAAGAAGAAGACATTTCTCCAGAGCGAGTGCTCTAGGCTTAGTTTCCCAATCGGGAAGACACATGTAACCCCTTCCTGCCCTGTTTTGGGGAGATTTAAAAAAATTTTTTGTGTGTGTAAATTTAAGATATTTAATGTAAGCATAGCTGTCCTTAACTGGTCATGGGGACTGTTCCCCCCTTTTTGTTTTAATTAATAATAGAGGAGGGCACCAGGCTGGGAGTATGGGCAGAGGTCATTTCTTCTGGAATTATTTCCTGCTGAAAGGGGGCGAAGTAGTCAGGGGCCCCTGATTTGCCTGGTACTGTCCAGTTTGGTTGGTAAAAGTCCTCATCATTACTACGAGAATGGTTATTAGGACCAGAGGGTGTCATGGTCTCCTCTGGCTACCTTCTGTAGCTTAGGCACATTAGGAAGTCCCTAGGGCTGGGGGCCTTCAGGGTCCAGATCTGCACTGGGCACAGCAGTGTAAAAAGATGATGGCCTTGAACTGCAAGTTCCCAGGTAGTGACCTCAGTGCGGGATGTTATCCTGTTAAAAGAGACTTTTGAAAAGGTCAGGCAAAAGGCTGAAAAGTTCACAGGGCTAGTGAACATGAATGGCATAGGAGAACACACCCTGGGCATAAGCCAGAAAAGTTCCATTCAGAACATGAACCCAATTGTGGCTAATTACAAGGAAGGAGGGAATAACTGAAGGAAGTGTTTAAGGATAGTGGTCTGGTTTGGAGTAGCCAGTCAGAGGCTAAAATAAATATATATGCATATATACAACTGGCAGGAAAAGGAGAACGGACAGGTATGGGCATTGAGTAGGTACAGGTATTCCTTCTGATCTCCTGGCTCTGATTAGTTTTGAAAGGGCAAGACAAGGTGACTCCGTTTAGGATGTAACATCATTCTCCTCTTCCTCCTCTCCATATCCCTGTTTCCTGGACTGGCTGAGTCCCAGGAGTCCTGGTGCTTGTTGCTGGGATGGCATGCTCCCATTGGCATTCACAGGGTTTGAACTCAGGGCCTGAGCACTGTCCCTGAGTACTTCTGCTCGAGGCTAGTGCTCTACCACTTGAGCCACGGTGCCGCTTTTAGTATTTCTCTAGTTCTCTTGAGCCAAGCTTCCAGTCTGGCTCTTTGCTGGTTAATTGAGAGATGGAGTCTTAGAGAGATTTTCTGCCCGGGCTGGCTTCGAACTGCAATCCGAGGAGTTCTACCCATAAAAGCCCTTTTTATATCCAATTAAAGCAACAAGGAGAACAATAGGAACAGAGCCCCACCCGTAACTTGTCGAGAATTGACCAACAACTGCTTGTCAGAGTTCTGTCATAACACTTAGAGAACAGCAGACTGATTGAGATCTATGTGCCATTAATTTAAATCATACCATTTGATCTTACCGGCAGGTGGAAGAGAGCACAAATGAATGATAATTAGGAGGGCAAAAGCTCAGGACAATGTAAAGGTCTCAACTTCAGTGGATCCAAAGTGGCTGTGTCTTCCATCCCAAATTAGCAGGCCAGCAGGAGAGATGAGTTGCATCTGGGTAAGGCTGTAGTAGGATCTCAGAGAGTCCTCTGGACCCGCTGTCACACCCCCTACAAGATTCTACAAGGACTGTTTAAAGACATTTTAAATTCCCCAGTATTTCCTGGTTGGTTGCTCTGGCTTTTGGCGGCTGATGCCCTTCTGGTTCAAGCAGGGTAAAAGGATTTTCCTAGTCACAAAATTCACACGGCTAGCACACATTTTTAACCTGTATTCTGTGAAGCAAAATGTTAATTTTTGGGTCAGGAAAATTTAGGTTAATAGTCACATTTGTATAAAACGTTTCTGATCCCTCGATCTTAAAAGAGTTTTAAGTAAGTTACGCAGTAGTTAGAAGGCAGTAATTTTTAAACCATGATGCTAAATCTTATATGCTTTTACCCTCAGACAGATAAGACAGACAGACACATATATAGACACGGTTGTGTACAAGCTTTGAGCGCTCTTAAAATTGTTTTTTGATTGGCCATGTAAGTTTTCTGGAATTCCAGTGGCAAAATGATATTATTTTGCCCATATTTTAGTAAGCAAAAAAAACCTTTCCAGCAAACCAAAATTTTCACAGATTATCCGAGAAGCCACATTTTGAGAAACCAGTTTGGAGACAGGACATGAACAGAACACAGACACATGGCACGGCTTAACACAGCAAGACATCTTTAAGCCCCTGCCCAGCCTTGGGAGATTTGGCACGCCCACCAACTGGGGTGAGGGCAGAAGGAGGCCACACCAAACCTATCACCCATGGCCACTGAGGGCTCCGGCGGCGGCCACGCCACTCCAGGGGTTCCTTGCGTTCCTCGCCGCCCCCGCGCCCACCCCCACAGCCCTGGTTCAGCGCTCACCATGGCATACGGCGCCGCCGGCCTCCACTCTCCAACAGTTTTGTAAGGATTGCTTTTGGAGTTGTTTGTCTTTTTATCCTTTGTCTCTCAATTTTGATATTCCCTTTCCCTTCCCTAGTTCTAATACAAGTATATACAGTATCCAGGGTACTCAGATGAGATACAGTTATAGTGAGGCACAACCACAGGAAGGGGATATAAGAGGAAAAACAAAAACAAAAAGCTACAGTTTCACATGGCATGTTGAAAATACTTACAACAGTGACATAACACTCGTTTCAGTAAAATAGAGTTCATTGCACTTAACATCATCTTGTGTGTTCATAAGGGGATAGCTATTGAGCTTTTGTGATCTTTGGCTATGACTAGCTTAAACCTGTACTAATTATTCCCTATGAGGGAAATCATAATGTCCATGTTTCTTTGGGTCTGGCTCACTTCACTTAGTATAATTTTTTCTAAGTCCTTCCATTACCTTACAAATGGGGCAATGTCATTCTTTCTGATAGAGGCACAAAATCCCATTGTGTATATGTAGCACATTTTCCTGATACACTTGTCTGTTGAGGGGCATCTGGGTTGGTTCCATATTTTAGCAATGACAAGTTGTGTTGCGATGAACATTGTTGTGCGGGTGGCTTTAGTGTGTTCTTGCTTGTAGTGTGTTCTTTTGGGTAGATGCCTAAGAGTGAGGCTGCTGGGTCACATGGGAGCTCTATGTTGAACCTTCTGTGGAACCTCCATACCGCTTCCCAGAGTGGCTGAACAAGTTACATTTCCACCAATAATGTAGTAGGGTTCCCTTTTGCCACATCCTCTCCAGCATTTGTTATTGTTAATATTCCTGATAACATTCTTTCTGGGGTGAGGTGGAATATCAATGTTGTTTTGATTTGCATTTGTTTTATGGCCAGTGATGCACTTCTTCAAGTTTCTCTTGGCCATTCTCATTTCCTCTCAGAGAAGTCTCTTTTTAGGTCTTTAGCCCACTTGTTGAGGGGGCTGTTGGTTCTTTGAGGATTTCTTTTGGAGGAATTTATTTTTTTTTAGTTCTGCATATATTTTAGATATGAGGCCTTTGTTCGGTGTATGGATCTTCTCCCAGTCTGTGGGATTTCTGTTTATCTTGCAAGCCTATGTCCTTTGCCCTGCAGAAGCTCTACAGTTTGATGCAGTCCTATTTGACCAACCTTTCTTTGATTTGTTGCATTTCTGAGCCTTTATTAAGTATGTTTCGTCCTGTGCCAAAGATCCCAAGTGCTTCTCATTCCTTCTTGTAGTGTTTTCAAGTTATCTGATTTTACTTAGAGGTCTTTGATCCATTTGGAATTGATTTTGGTACATAGTGATATATAAAGATCTAGTTTTAATTTGTTCCAGGTGTTAAACCAGTTTTACCAGCACCATTTGTTGAAGAGGTTGTCTTCCTTCCATCCTATATGTTGTCAAGTATTAAAAAAAATTATCAGCTAAGAAAGATACTGAAGTCCTAGGTATGGCAATGCATATGGTCAATTAATTTCTGTGTCAGAATTGGACAGTCATATCAAAAAACCAACTATGCATAAACATTTAAAAGAATATACAGTAGATGCTAAGGAGAGAAAAAAAACAATTCTCTAACATAATCCCATAGATACTCTTAATTTTACCTAATGTTTCAACTACCATGTATACCTGAGGAAGTGTAGGAGAGAGGAGGCTAAGTGGCAAATAATTGCTAGACACATACTTGGAATTAGAGTGACAGTATTGAAATAAACACAATATACATTTAAGATCTGTTTCCTCTCCCTTCACACTGGAACAGAGAAAGCAGTACCAGAAGTTGCTGGAATAGTAAGAGTATGAAGATGCACATGCACGAATGACCTAAAGAGCAAGCTGCTGCCCATTAGTTTGCGAGTGCTTGGTATGATTATGTCACAGCTGATACATCTGCAACCTGCAGGGACCAAGCCACAGCAGTCAGTGCTTGTGTCATGGTTATCATCATGATAAGGAGGCAGCCAAACTAATTACTCTAAATGATGGATGAGGAGGTGGATGGAAACAGCATGTCCAAAATGGTCTGATGAAAATTGTTACTGATTTTTGTGATAAAGGAAAAAGGAACAGTAACATCTCAAATGTTTACAGCTGATTGTGTAAAAACCACTTATAAAATACTTGTAAGTAACATTTTCCTAACAGGATTTAGATGCCCAGTTGTAATATGCCATTGTGGCTATTGGGTTGGGGATTTTGTTTTAATTTAATGAACACGAGCTGTGAACAAATTTACTACTAATGAGGTAAACAATATTTTACTCCAAAACCAATTTTCTTTCATCATCATTGACTTTAATGAAGGGTTGAAAAATAAATCTTCAAACAATGTCACCGAAATCCAGTGCCGACAGAGAAAAATGTCTCTTGAGGTTTACATGGAAAAAAATAATTTTATGGTGTGACACTTTTAAATGAAAATTAAAAGATTCAATTTATTCTGTCAGGGGCTGAAATATGTAGGGTTTATATTACAAAATAAAATAAACATAGATGTACTGACCAGAAGGTAATAAATAACAATTAGTATGTGGTTGCTGTTATTCCAAAACCCATCACTATAACAGAAATATATCCCCATAACTGAACATGTTATTTGAATTCCCTGTCAATGGAACTTAATTTATTTGAGTATGTTGCGGGTCTTGTAACAACTTTTGGATTGCAACTGGTATAAAAGATCATTTGTAATTATACCATCTATGCTTAATAAAAATCAGTTATCTTTGTTGATAATAAATACCTACAATTGAAATTAAAGAGAATTTTCTTTGTTCCCTTCTCTTTACTGTTACTTAGTAAAGATTAACTAGATCTCGATTGCAAAGAAGAAAAAAACAAACCCGCAGCTCATAAAAAATAAACCAGTGAAATAAATTCATACTCACCTAATACAGGTGAGGTGAATCTAAGTGACTCGAGACTCATTTGTGTTTCTCCCTTTTTTCTTTTCTCTTCTTATAACCTCCTGAATAAACCTTCCACTTAAATTCAAAGTGGAATGAGGTTATAAACAAGATTTAGGAAGGTTTTTTGTTTTTATCAAAGGCCAACTCTCCTCTAAATAAACAACAAAGTACAATTTCTTATTCTTTGTTTTGTTTTGTTTTTTTTGGCCAGTCCTGGGCCTTGGACTCAGGGCCTGAGCACTGTCCCTGGCTTCTTCCCGCTCAAGGCTAGCACTCTGCCACTTGAGCCACAGCGCCGCTTCTGGCCGTTTTCTGTGTATGTGGTGCTGGGGAATCGAACCTAGGGCCTCGTGTATCCGAGGCAGGCACTCTTGCCACTAGGCTATATCCCCAGCCCTAATTTCTTATTCTTTTTGTCCTTACATGTGAGGTTAGCTTTTCCACTTGTGAGGATATCTCTTGAAATTCCCTTGGATTTTAATGTCTCAGCACTTTGTGGGGTAAAAAAACATGTCATATATTTACATATTAACAGTTTTTCTTCTTAGCTCCAAATTTTCCTTCTTAATTTCTATAGCTCTAGGTCACTTTTACCATGTATGTACAATATGGGCAATGATAATTATTGATTCATGAAGCAAGAACAATGTTGTTCCTGTTATTGTGAATGGTTAAAATTTAGAGCTTCTGTGTAGCTTCAATAATGGATAAGGACAGTGACTCCCAAGAGGTATATTTATCTTCCACATGAAAAGACTGAATTAGCCTTATCTCTGATAGCTATTTTTGCATGACTTACCAGCTTTCTGCATTAATTGCAGGTGAGGCCTTTAAAGGATGATTGACTATTTAGACTGTGTTTTGTTTGCATAGGCAATACAGCTACATTTATCCTAATTTTTAGGTTGTAACAACCCCTTGTGAAACTTGAACCCAATGGGGCTACATTTAGTTAATAATTCTTTCAATCTCAAAATCATACATGGTTTCAAATGGAAAAGAATTGCTGTCTTTTAATTATCTTTAGTGAAAAGTTTGAAAATATTGTGTTTGATACAAGTGAATAAAAACTATCTCACATCTATTACACTCTGATTAATAACATACAGTTCTATCCTGCTTTTTTAAATGAGTTCAAACAAAGTATAAGATATTGTCATCTGCACAATACTGAAAGACCATAATGAAATAAAAGGCAGTGATACCCTACACATTTTATGGTACCTTGTTTATATATAGACACAGTGCAGACTGTTTTTTTTCCTGTATAAATGAATGTTGTCAAAAACATTCAAGGTCATCTTTGCCTTTAGATTATATAATTAGATATTGTGTATTTCCCAAATAATATACAACATTTCAAAGATGGGAAAGGCAAAGTAGAACTATAGAATTAATTGAAAGATAACAAGCAATAATAATCAGTTTTTTCATTTCAAACCTAATTTGGGGCAATATTTCAGTAGTATACAAATTCATTTTTATATAGAAAAAATCATAAGCACTATATTTTTGGTAGAATCTAAGAAATTGGCTTTACAATAAGCACTTGACTATCACACATACATATGTGTACCCTGAATTTGATGATTAAAATTGAATTTGACAGTCAATTCAATCTGCATAAATGTCAATTTTGCAAGAAAATACATTTGTTTCCTTTGATTTGCTTTTGTCTATAAATGTATTAGTTTACACCAAAAATTTTTAATGAAAATAGTCGATGATGTTGTATATGTAGATACAGCTGAAGTATGATTAGCTGTATTACTTGTGTTTTCTTCAAATGCAGCTCTGGGTTAAATTTGAATTGTTGTTCATAAAAGTAAGTAAAAAATATAATATATAAGATACAAGTTTAAAATTCAGCTCTTCAAAATGTCTAAAATCGAATTGAATAATACCTCTAGTGCAAATTATAAACAACCTGTGGTTCATAAGTATGGGCAAGACTTAAATAATTAACTCTCAAAGAGTAAGAGGTGACCGGATATTGGATTAAAGTAATGTTTTCAAAACCACTTGAAGATGGAGGCAGAGGCAATATTTTTCTGAATACTATTTAATCACCAAGGAAATAAGAACAAGGTAGAGTTCATCTGCAAAATAACCATCAAAAAGCCAGGATGGAGGCTGAGCTCATGTGGTCAAACAACAGTCGAGCAAGCCCATGGCCTGAGTTCAAACCCCAGTACTGCAAAAGAGAAAATAAATAAAGAAAAAATTATGGTGAATATAAAAGTACCCTTTGTGAAATATACAAAGTGTATAGGAAACCAATTTTTGTTCTATCTTGAATGATCACAGAAGAACGCACATTACAGTCAGCATCACAACCGCCAAACACTACTGAGGAACTTAATTCTTAATTCCTAAGTTTCTAAAGATTGAAAAAATATATAAACACCAAAGCAAATATTCTCAAAATTCTACCTCCACCCCTCTCAAATTTTAATTTAAATTTTTAACTTAAATGCTAAAGTTCTCTACCTTCAGAGCAATTTTTCCCTCTCTGGCTCTTTGAACCTTACACAAAAATATACAGCGCATTGAGAATGTAAAAATGTCATTTTCCTTTGCTAAATGATAGTAATCAAACACACTTTGTTCAACAAGAGTAAAACCTCTGTAGAGGGGAAAATGCAGTTTGTGGCTTCATTTTTTGAAAATATTGTAATCTTCCAAATTGGCAGCCAGATTATTCATTATCATAGTGGCACACAGATTAGATTGCACTTAAATTCTTTTAAAATTTCAAAAGGTAGGCCTTTAAAAGAATCAGAGACATTTTTTAAAAAATGAGCTTTGGTATGTAAGAACTATTCTTTCTCTTCAAATTGTTTAAACAGGTGCTCTGGCAAGCCATTGCCTTCATAAGGCTTTTAAGATGTTTACAGAAAAACATTTTGCCCTGTTATATTTTTCCAAGTACTAAAATGCTACAGGGAATTTGCTTTCCACCAGTTTTACAAATCCGTAGATGAATTCTTTACCAACTTTGTATGTGTTTGGATACAGAATATTGCAAAAGGTAGCATGCCTGCTGGATGTGGTGGGTCACCCCTGTAATTCTAGCTGCTTGGGAGCAGATATTAGGATGATTATAGTTCCAGGATACCCTGGGAAAACATAGAAAAACCTCATCCCAATAAGTAAATCAGGCATGACAGTGTGCATCTCTGGTCCCAGTTATGCAGTAAGCCTAGCTAGGAGGGCCACATTCCAAGGACTGCCAAATCTGCCCAACCTAAATAGGCTGTGGGTATGGATCAAGTGGTAGACCAAGTGATAGCCCCTGAGTTCAAATCCCAGTACTGCCAAAAATCACAGCTGGCCATTAGAACAAAGTAGGCAACTTTGAAACAATACTTACAAATTACCAAAGGGAATGTCAGCATCATATCAGGAATATAATTAATACAATTTAATACTATTCTTATGTTAAAGTAGACCTATGCCATTGACATCTCTATTTTTATTAGGAGTATTTTATTCCTTGAAGATAATGTTATTAATTCATGTATATATGTATGTATGTAGTTGGTTTCAGTGATGATGTGTGATTATGTATTTGTGATATATAATAAAGGGGAGAAATAACAGTAAGCATGTATAATTTGCCTAGGCCACTTTGGTTATGTCTTGTGGTTTTGTTAAGCAATCAGGAGTACCGTGTATGTCCTTCCATCATTTGGAAGGATGGTAAACTTTAAATAGCTATGAGATGTCATTGATAGATATTTTTTCTGACCACAGACTCGACTGTTTAGGCAAGTAGGGAGAGAATAACATCCCTCATCAATATCCAATAAAGAATAATCATCTGGAATTTTATAACCTAAGTAGTAAAGCGATACACAATCCTAGGCACATAAAGTTCATGAAAATCCCATCCCAGCCTTACTACAGCATATTTTGCATTTTTTTTTTTTTGGCCAGTCCTGGGCCTTGGACTCAGGGCCTGAGCACTGTCCCTGGCTTCTTCCTGCTCAAGGCTAGCACTCTGCCACCTGAGCCACAGCGCCTCTTCTGGCCCTTTTCCATATATATGGTGCTGGGGAATCGAACCCAGAGCTTCCTGTGTAGGAGGCAAGTGCTCTTGCCACTAAGCCATATTCCCAGCCCCATATTTTGCATTTGTAGTACAATTATTTTACCTGAAAGTAAGATGGAATCTGCTGAAAGTAACTAATACCAGCAAGCTGCATCAATTTTGCGTGCAAAAAATATGGCATTCACACTGGTAAGATGCAAAATGTGATAAGAATAACGGACAAGACACAGAGGCAGCAGGCAGACAGCACTAGGACAATGAACACTCCCTTGTTTTCACATTTAAAACTCCACTCACATTAAACTTCTAAGTGTTCATGAGAATGAATAGTGCAACTTAAATTTAAGGGAAGTTACAACTCAGATAATGGGACTTTGAAGTCTTCCAGCTATCTTGTTACTAATACCAGACATATTGCTTATAAAATCACAAGTTTGTCTTTGGTTATTGAGGAAACAAAATACTATTCTGTAAATTCTTTTTTTTATTACTTAAATTTTGTTGAAAAGGTGTTGTGCAAAAGGGGTACAGTTACATAATAAGGCAGTGAGTACATTTCTTGTGATATCTTACACCCTCGTTTTTCTTTCCCTTCCTTAGATCAGGTAGGCATAAATACAATACCCAGTGTACCAAAATCATATACAGTAACCACGTAGCTTATGCCAAAGGAAATTCACCTAGAACTTTAAATGTGACATGAACAATAGAATCCTCCTGTGTCCTCGTGGAGTTTTTTTTTTTACTTATCCTCGTCTTATATGAGCATATGTACATAGCTGTTGAGCTATTGTGATCCACTGATAGGTCTATTCTAGACCTTTTTATGTTTAGTAGTTGTTTGGTTTTAAATACATAATGTAAGGTCGCTGACACAAACCTGTGGAAATAACATTTGAAAAGAAGTTTTTCACAGACCTGGTCTCTACTGTACCCCCTCCCATCGCACTCTAATAGTCATATATTAAGGAGACCATGCGCCTTTGTTCTCTGTGTCCTAGGCCTGTCTTGCTCAACATTCAAGTTCAAGTTCTGACCATTTCACTGCGAATACCAATATTTTATCATTTCTAATCGCTATGTAGTATTCCATTGTGTATAGGTACCACATTTTTTGGATCCATTCATCTGTAGTGGGGCATCTGGGTTGTTTCCATATTTTGGCTATTGTGAATTGTGCAGTGATAAACATGGGTGTGCAGATGTATTTATGGTATCCTGAGACCTGTTGTTCAGGATAGATGCCTAGGAGTGGTAGGGCTGGGTCATAGGGTATGTCTATGCTGAGCTTTTTGAGGAACCTCTATACTGTTCTCCAAAGTGGTTGTACTAATTTGCACTCCCACCAACAGTGGAGAAGGGTTCCTCTTTCCCCACATCCCCTCCAGCATTTGTTGTTGGCTGAGTTCAGAGTATAGGACATTCTAACTGGAGTGAGGTGGTATCTCAGGGTTATTTTTAATTGCATTTCCTTTACTTCCAGGGATGTTGAACATTTCCTTATATGTTTCTTTGCCATTTTTATCTCTTCTCCTGTGAAGTCTCTCTTTAGCTCCTTTGCCCATTTAATAACTGGTTTACTGGGTTTGGAGTGGGTTAGTTTTTTGAGTTCTCTATAGATGACAGATATTAGGCCTTTGTTTGTTGCTGTGCTGGTGAAGATCCTTTCCCATATGGTTGGTTGTCTTTCTAGATCGGTGGCTATGTCTTTAGCTGAGCAGAAACTTTTTGTTTTGTACTAGTGCCATTTGTCAAGACTCTCCCCTATCTGTTGTGCCCCTGGGATTATATTCAGGAAGTTCCTACCTGTGCCTATAAATTCTAGCATCTCTCCTACTCTGTCCTTCAGTAGTTTCAAGGATTCAGGTCTGATGTTGAGGTCCTTAATCCATTTTGAGTTAATCTTGGTGCATGGTAATAGGCTAGGGTCTACTCTGAATTTTCTACATGTGGCTGGCCAGTTTTCCCAGCACCAGTAGTTAAAGAGGCTTTTTTCCCCCCATTGTATGTCTTTAGTTCCTTTGTAGCATATCAGCTGACTGTAAGAATGCGGCTTTATTTCTGGGTCTTCTATTCTGTTCTATTAGTCTTCAGGTCTGTTTTTATAACAATACCAGGCAGTTTTTGTTATGATGGGTCTATAATAGAGCTTGAAGTCTGGCATTGTGATTCCTCCTGCACTGCTTCTCTTGCCTAGCATTGCTTTGGCTATTCTAGGTCTTTTCCTGATCCATATGAATTTATGGGTTGTTTTCTCTATTTTAGTGAAGAATGTAGCTGGGATATTGATGGGGATTGAATTGAATTTGTATGACATTTTGGGCAATATAGCCATTTTCACTATATTGATTCTTCCTACCCATGAGCATGGGAGGTCTTTCCATCTATTTGTGTCTTCTTTGATTTCCCTTTTTAGATTTTTTTACCAAATTTTTATTATCAAACTGATGTACAGAGAGGTTACCGTTTCATACGTTAAGCATTGGATACATTTCTTGTACTGTTTGTTACCTTGTCCCTCATACCCCCCTTTCTCCTCCCCCTTTCCATCCCCCCCACCCCCGGAGGTGTTCAGTTCACTTACACCAAACAGTTTTGCAAGTATTGCTTTTGTAGTTGTTTGTCTTTTTTTTTTTACCCTGTGTCTCTCAAATTTGGTATTCCCTTTCAATTTCCTACTTCCAATACCAGTATACACAGTTTCCAATACACTCAGATAAGATTACAGAGATAGTGTAGGTACAACCACAGGAAGGTGATACAAGAACATCATCAATAATAGAAGCTACAGATACACATGGGACATTGAAAGTAGTTACAACTGTGATAAAACAATTGTTTCCATAACATGGAGTTCATTTCACTTAGCATCTTCTTAGGTATTCATAAGGGTATATCTATTGGGCCTTGTGATCCTCTGCTATAACTTTCCTAAACCTGTACTAATTATTGCCAATAAGGGAGACCATAGAGTCCATGTTTCTTTGGGTCTTGCTCACTTCACTTAGTATAATTTTTTCCAAGTCCTTCCATTTCCTTACAAATGGGACAATGTCATTCTTTGTGATAGAGGCATAAAATTCCATTGTGTATATGTACCACATTTTCCTGATCCATTCGTGTACTGAGGGGCATCTGGGTTGGTTCCAGATTCTCGCTATGATAAATTGTGCTGCGATGAACATTGTTGTGCTGGTGGCTTTACTGTGATTTTGTTTGTGGTCTTTTGGATAGATACCCAAAAGTGGGGCTGCTGGGTCATAAGGGAGTTCTATATTTAGCCTTCTGAGGAATCTCCATACTGCTTGCCAGAGTGGCTGAACCAGTTTACATTCCCACCAACAATGAAGTAGGGTTCCCTTTTGGCCACATCCGCTCCAACAGCTGTTATTGTTAGTTTTCTTGATATATGAGATTCTTACTGGGGTGAGATGGAATCTCAATGCTGTTTTGATTTCCATTTCTTTTATGGCCAGTGTTGTAGAGCATTTTTTCATATGTCTCTTGGCCATTCTCATTTCCTCATCAGAGAAGTCTCTTTGTAAGTCTTTAGCACACTTGATGAGGGGGCTATTGGTTCTTTGCGGTTTTGTTTTGGAAGAAGGTAATTTTTTTTTAGTTCTGCATATATTTTAGAGATGAGGCCTTTGTCTGTTGAATGTCCGGTAAGATCTTCTCCCAGTCTGTGGGCTTTCAGTTTATCTTGCGAGCTATGTCCTTTGCCATGCAGAAGCTCTGGAGTTTGATGCAGTCCCATTTGTCCAACCTTTCTTTGATTTGTAGCCTTTCTGGGTACAAAGGAGACTTTTACAGTGTTTTTTTTTTTTTTCTCAAATTTTTATTATCAAACTGATGTACAGAGAGGTTACAGTATCATACGTTGGGCATTGGATACATTTCTTGTACTGTTTGTTGCCTTGTCCCTCATGCCCCCCTCCCTCCCCCCCTTTCCCTCCCCCCCAGGTGTTCAGATCACTTACACCAAACAGTTTTGCAAGTCTTGCTTTTGTAGTTATTTCTCTTTTTTTACCCTGTGTCTCTCAAATTTGGTATTCCCTTTGAATTTCCTACTTCCAATACCAGTAAACACGGTTTCCAATATACTCAGATAAGATTACAGAGATAGTGTAGGTACAACCATAGGAAGGTGATACAAGAACATCATCAATAATAGAAACTACACATACACATAGGACGTTGAAAGTAGTTACAACTGTGATATATCACTTGTTTCCATAACATGGAGTTCATTTCACTTAGCATCATCTTATGTGTTCCTAAGGGTATAGCTATTGGGCCTTGTGATGCTCTGCTATGGCTTGCCTAAACCTGTACTAATTATTCCCAATAAGGGAGGCCATAGAGTCCATGTTTCTTTGGGTCTGGCTCACTTCACTTAGTATAACTTTTTCCAAGTCCTTCCATTTCCTTACAAATGGAACAATGTCATTCTTTCTGTAGAGGCAAAAAATTCCATTGTGTAAATGTACCACATTTTCCTGATCCATTCATCTATGGAGGGGTTGGTTCCAGATTCTCGCTATGACAAATTGTGCTGCGATGAACATTGTTGTGCTGGTGGCTTTACTGTGATTTTGTTTGTGGTCTTTTGGATAGATACCCAAAAGTGGGGCTGCTGGGTCATAAGGGAGTTCTGTATTTAGCCTTCTGAGGAATCTCCATACTGCTTGCCAGAGAGGCTGAACCAGTTTACATTCCCACCAACAATGAAGTAGGGTTCCCTTTTGGCCACATCCCCTCCAACAGCTGTTATTGTTAGTTTTCTTGATATATGAGATTCTTACTGGGGTGAGGTGGAATCTCAATGCTGTTTTGATTTCCATTTCTTTTATGGCCAGTGTTGTAGAGCATTTTTTCATATGTCTCTTGGCCATTCTCATTTCCTCATCAGAGAAGTCTCTTTGTAAGTCTTTAGCACACTTGATGAGGGGGCTATTGGTTCTTTGCGGTTTTGTTTTGGAAGAATGTAATTTTTTTTAGTTCTGCATATATTTTAGAGATGAGGCCTTTGTCTGTTGAATGTCCGGTAAGATCTTCTCCCAGTCTGTGGGCTTTCAGTTTATCTTGCGAGCTATGTCCTTTGCCGTGCAGAAGCTCTGCAGTTTGATGCAGTCCCATTTGTCCAACCTTTCTTTGATTTGTAGCCTTTCTGGGTACAAAGGAGACTTTTACAGTGTTTCTAATCTGAGGGTTCAAAGAAAATAGGACTGCAATAGGTTTTCACAGAATTCTGTCTCAATGTCTTACCTATTCCTTTGCTATTAGCTATTTCCATTTGTCTGTAATATTCTTATCTCCCTAAAGAAATGTAACAGGAGATCAGATTGTTTCTTTTCTATATTTGATGATGCCAATGCTTGAGGAGTCATTGTTCAACTGAGACTATGCAACGTTCCTTATATTTATGCAAGACACCTCACTACACAGCAGTTGGTCATTTTGTTGTTGTTATTGTTCCTCAGTTTGGAAGAGGGAAGCAGGTGTCTTCTTTGTGCTGAATGTAATACTAATGACATCGACAAAGGAAAGTCCCTTGGGCCAGCTGTATTTAGGGGAAAGCACTCAAATCAAATAATGGAATATAATTTATTTGTAAAAGAATAAAACTGATGACCTGGTAGGTAGCTGCATTTTCCCCCACTACTCAGTGAGTCAGTTTCTATTCTTGTAGTATAATTTTCAAAGCTCAGAGGGAAGAAGAAACATTTTACTACACAAAAAAGTGGGAGAATAACCACTGGAGTCATATAAAATGTCTCTAGCAGCCTTGACTTTAATTTTCAAAGGGACTTTCCCATTTGTGGCATTTACCATATATTTATTCCTTTCTCCCCTACAAATTATGTTCTTGTCAACTTTTACATCTATTCATCTGGGCTCTAAGTAAGAAATTAAAGAGCTTTTCCTCTACATGGATTCCCAAGTGCTATTACAAAGTACAGCAGGTTTAACAAACAGGCTCAATAAAAGCTGTCTTCACTTTGCTTCAATAAATGGAAAGGTTGCTCATGTCCTTGAATAGATAGCATTTGCCCTTCCTTTCTCTTTTGGTTTATATCATTTCAATATATGTGCTGATAAGGGTATTCATATACACATTTTGAATGCTATCCTTTTAAATAAAAACATTATCAAAACTCTCATGTGGTTACAAAGATATGTTCTTATTTCTCTGGCAGTCTGTATTTCAGGCACTTGTCCTGTTTTTAGTTTTATTATCAATTAGGATTTCTCAACTTTGGCTAATAAATTCCTACATAACAGTGCCTTTATTTGAACTCTGAGCACAATGTAGATGCCATTTAGATTTAGATTGGAAGACCCATTAGAAGATTGAAGTCAATTTCTAATAGATTTATCGTTAATTTCTGTACCAGATTTCAATCGGTGGGGGAGGGGGGGGAGGAACATGATGAATAGCCTCACTTTCCACTCTTGTACATGGAAACATAATATCCTTCTCCTAGCTTGTGGCTATTACCGACCTTAACATGCAATGTGACCTTGGTCTGAAAAGCATGTTTGGTTAGCACAGAAACTTAATCATAAGAAGTCATAAGTAGAATCCTTCTTCTTTACTGCCCTTTTTCTAGGAGTAGGAAATTTATTGCTTGTGGGACAGGTAGCATATGAACAATGGGCCAAATAGAGTCCAGGGTTATCTCATCTGTGTGAAAACTGCTGCTGAAAATCGATGTGACCTCTGCCGCACTGTCATCCCGGTTCCCACCCTCTGTGTCCTATTTGTCTTTTGGAAGAAGCTTAGATCTGTGTGCTGTCTCTATGTGTCTCTCTTGGGCCAGATTATCAAAATAAATCATTGCCTGTATACCTCTTATTTTTCTATTTATTTTCCTGGTGTTGACTAGGTCTGATGAAATATGATTCTTTTTGCATTTGATCTTCACTGCAGCAAGCGACACCTAATTCAGCTGTGTCTATCTCTTTAAAGAAGACTAATATTATTTTGAAACTTCAACCTACTGTATAGAAACATTACAATCCATAGACCATGCAACCCATCTTCATAGTCAATAGTAATTTTCCTTTCAGCCAATTTAACAGCATTTCGTTCATCATCAAATAGAGGACTTCTAGAAATTTTAAAGTAGTTATAATTTTGTTTTATGCATACTGAATATATTGCTTTCTTTTATAGAAAGAGGACCTCTCAGATTCTAACTACTGTGTGTGTTTGTAATAACAAATCCATTAATTTTAAGAACTCTGTCCTGATACAAAATATATATTCAAGGAAAATATTATGCTATTCCTGAAACAACAGGGAGTCAATGTTCTGACTTTGTAGCCATTTATTTTGTAAAAGTAGATCTTGCAGACTAGGTAAACTCTTGCGATGTGATGTATAATCATTAATGCAAAGATCTAGAAACTCTAGTCATTATAAATCCCAATGGATCACCATAAAGTCATTTGATGCACTCTTAATGCACTCATGTGGAGAAGACAAAATAATATCCTAGTGTAGATAACAAATAATAACAATGAAAGTATAATATTGCTTGGTTAGTTGTTGAGAACTGTACTCTTAAAACAGTAGTGCTTCCAGGAACTAGTGACTTAAGCCTGTAATCCTAACTACTTGAGAGACTGAGATCTGAGGGTTAGGGTTCAAAGCCAGCCCAGACAAGAAAGTCTGTGAGACTCTTATGGCCAAATAGGCACCAAAAAAGCTAGAAGTGGAGTGTGGATCAAGTGGTAGAGTGCTGTCCTTGAAGAGTAAAGGTCAGGGATAGTGCAAAGCCTCTATATTCAAGTCCCAGGATGGCATGTGCATACATGTGCATGCACACACACATACACATGCACACACAAGTAGAGTTTCTAGCTAAGAAATGTGTTTTAGGTTTAAAAATTATAAGAAAATATACCAAGAAAACCATGTAGGTATATATAGTCACATCATTTATGACTATGTTACCTCTCTTCCAAATCCACTAGTCACATTGGAAGTAATGTGGGAAGAAAGGAGGAAGAAAGAGAAAGATGTTATGGTTTCATTCCATTTATGGAAAGCATAAATAGGAGATAGCATTCCAGGCCAGTCCTAGTATATAAGGCATAAATGAGGCACCCTGTTTTTGTTTTTTCAAAAAAATAGAAAGGAGGAAAGAAAAAGCAAGCAAGCAAACAAACAAAAATGCTGAGAGTGTGGCTCAAGTCACACATAGAGTGCCTGCCTGCAAACTGCCAGGGCCCTGGGTTCCACACAGTTATCTAGAACAAAATGAAACACAGTACAAAAAAAATTCACTGAATTGAGAGCTAATCTTAAATTCCAAATTAACATAACTGTAGAATATGTAAATAAAACTTTTAGGAAATGCATGTATCAGTAAGCCGCAGTCTTTTTTAAGTTTTCTAAAAGGCAATTCCTGAGAAGATAGATATCATCGATTCTTGTGGTAAAGAATGTAATAGAATCATTTATCCATTTTATTAAATTCTTTCAGACGAATAAACACTCTTTCTAACATTGGGATTTACATAATATAAAACTCAGTTCTCTAAATGAATTATTTAGCATTTTTGTCCTTATTCATTTTGAAAACAATAGAAAATGGTAAAAAAAAAAAAAAAAGATCTATATTAAGAGCGTTTTATTCACAGAAAATTATATCCCATTAAGTAATCTCACTGAAGGTTCCCTCAATACATGTCTCAACTTCTCACATGAGAAATACCATAGCAAGACATGATGACTCTAAAATAGATAGGGCTCAATACTCTACCAAATATAAAGGCTGGTTACAATTGAAAAGAATCTGGCTATATGGCAAATCTATATTTGCATCCCTACAGGAGCCAGACCAAAACCAAGATTTAAAAAGTATTTTTTATTTTATCTTTTATGTCCTTAATTAGTTGTACAAAGGGTTTTCAATTCAATGTCACTTTGTAAGTAAGATGCACCTTGGTAGGTCCTCCTATTAAATCAAATGAGAATTTCATACTCCTATTAAACATTGGTAAACAATAGTAATTATAAAATCCCTAACATATTTTCTGCTTTTTATGCTTCCTGGTCCTGTTATAGTATTTATGTTTACAAAGCAGTTTTCCATGCGTTCTTTCATTTACTGTCTAAAATGAAGCTTTGCAGACTGACTGTAGGATTATCATTTTGCTGAACAGATGGAGAGCCTGTAGCTCTTGATGCTGTCTAGTAGTACAAGTGTGTTTTCTCTAACCAATACAGAATTAAAAGGTGGGAAAATATGCAAAACCTGTTTATTTGAAAGTAAAAGTAAAGCCATAAAAAATGGAGAAGGGAATTAGAGGGGAGTCCCAATATTATTTTTTTTCCTTCCAAACAATGTGAAAATGTATAGCTCTAAATTCATGCCTTCATTTCTTTGAATGATTCTCATATCCAGATTTAGCTTACAAACTCACAAGTGAATATATTGGGTGGTGTGCAAGTGTATACAAATGCAATCACTGGAATATGGAAGATTCAAGTGAGACCTCAAATAGTGTAATTCTTTAAAGTTCAGCAAAGTAAAACACCAAGAAAGAGAGTACTCAAAGGGGATGGGATGGGGTCAAGGGGAATGAGGTCGAGCAATGCAGAGGAGAAGAAGGGGGGAAATGCAGACATGAATCCAATGTATATCCTACAAAATTAAGAAGAATGAGGAAAGTGGTGGGTAGGAGAGGGTTGTTTGAGAATGTTCAATGGGGTGACTTTGATTAAGATGCATTGTATTCATAAAAATCTCTGCTTAATGGAAACTCGTACAACTATTTAAACATAATAATAACAATTTAAAATATTTTGAGGCACTAAGCTTCTAACTTGAAAGAAGCCTATTTTTCATACTTTGGGTATATTACCATGGGAAACATCCAAATTCTTACCAAATAGTTAATATTTGAACAAAAGGTGGTATATTCATGGAGTCAAATACTGTTTAACAACGAAAATAAAAGGAACTGCTGTTGCATAACAGAACATGTACAAATCCATGTGAAAGAAGCCATGCACAAAACATTACATATTTTATGATTCCACTTGTATACAATAGCCAGAAAATGCAAACCATTACAGAGTGAAAAATAAAGCCTATCAAGGGATTCAGTCAAAAAATAGATGAACTGTAAATGGATATGCATTTTGGGAGAAGAGCTCCAAATATCCTAGCAATTGGTGTGTTGTGATGGTTAGACAAATGTGCAAAATTACTAAAAACAGAGGATCCACTTAATATAAGTGAATGTTTGTGTGTAAAGTATTCCTCAATGAAGCTGTCAAAATAATGAAGATAGATGGGTAGTTAGGCAAATACAGAGAGGAAAAAAATACACTGTGCTTTTCCAAAGAGTCAATATTTATATTTATGAAAATACATGTTGATTGTATATATCTTACATTTTATCAATTGTATATAAACAAAATTTCTTACTACTCATTGCTTTTGTAGGCATAAATGTTCCTTTATATTCTCATTTTATATTGAATCATTTGAGAGAAATAGAGGTAGCTGGAAAATAGGTAGACTATATTGTGAATGTTCATCATTTTGTTACAGGACCAGAATGTCTATTAATATCTTTTAGAGGTGACCTGGTGAAATGTTTGAACTATTAACTTATAAAAACTCTTGATGTTAATTTTATTTTTCAGAAGAGGGACCAGTTCAAATTCCAATAATGAAGTCACCCTTGGACAAGATACAGCTGGCTCCTGGGCAGGCCTTGCCCCACGGATTCCCTGGACCATTCATTTTTGCTGATAGTTTGTCCTCTGTGGAGACTCTGTTGACCAACATTCAGGTCAACACTATTTCTATAAACAAAATAAATGTAATACAAGACATTAGCACCTACATAAATTATTCCATATTTGCCAAGTTAACACAGATAATATGAACTGCATGCCATTTGATGTACTTTGACAGGGTCTGCTGAAAGTGGCCTTGGATAATGCTCGCATCCAGGAGAAGCAGATTCAACAGGAAAAGAAGGAGCTGCGAATGGAGCTCTACAGAGAAAGAGAAATTAGAGAAA
The DNA here is from genome assembly GCF_023159225.1 of Perognathus longimembris pacificus. Classification (NCBI taxonomy): domain Eukaryota; kingdom Metazoa; phylum Chordata; class Mammalia; order Rodentia; family Heteromyidae; genus Perognathus; species Perognathus longimembris. The sequence goes on along the minus strand of NC_063188.1, from coordinate 50,535,408 downwards.
ATCTTGAAAGACAGCTTGCAGTGGAGCTTCAAAGCAGAAGTAAGATTAATGCATATCATGTTGTTAGTATTTCAATAGTAATGGAATTATTCTCAGGGGATGCTTAGAAATACTGAAAAGAAATGCCCATCTACTAATCTAATCCTGTGTATAAGCCATAAGGTTATGATTGTATGGTATTTCTGTGCTAAAAGAATTAGATCTGTTTCATACATAAGGCAGTGAGTACATTTCTTATCCAACTTGTTACCTCTTTCCTCATTTTTCCCTTGTAACCCCTCTGTATACCAATTTAACAATAAAGAAATGAAAAAAAAAAACCACCTGAAAAAGCACTTCCTCACTAGATGTGAGGATCTAGGAACAAAAACAAAACCAAAAAGAATTAGATCTGTACTATGGGTCACTTGCATATTTGAAAACACGGGTATTCACTATTCTATATCAATTCAGAAAGTATACCTAAATCTAGAATATTTCTGTGAATATAAATAATTATACATGAATTACTCTTCTGCTAGAACAAGTGTTAGATTCTTGCATTATTAGAGTGAAACTCAGTTCCTGTAAATCCTTGAAGATTTTACATTGTAGAAGGCTGACACAACCAGTTTGTTTTTAAGACCAATTGGTAAAAAGCAAATGTGTACATTGGAGGGATGTATACAGAGGCTTAGTTAGGTTAGCTTGCTGGGAATGTAGATATTAAATGCTGAAATCTTTTATAAAATTATTTTTATTATCCTTAAAATGTTGTACAAAGGAGATACCATTCAACATGTCATTTTGAGTACATTGTATATTGGTTAATGTTACCCTTTTCATCATTCTCCCCTATCCCTCACAATGCAACCATTCCCTTTAATTTCCCTAGTTTCATGGGATATGCATTGGATATTATGGTTGTATCTTAAAAGATCAGTAGGCTCAATAAGGGCATATGAACATAGGAGATGTGTGGGTATTCTAGACAGAGCCTTCAGCATATGCACAGAGAAAAGACTTCATATATTGGGAATTATATACAATTAGAAGAGAGCCTTTCAGCTTTATGAAGTAAATGGTAGCAGGTAATAATGTGTAAGAAGAGAAGCAAGGAAATGGTACAAACTGTAGTAACGAGTATTGAGTAGTGGAAGTAGAGTTGGAGACAAAGAGCAGAAAATGGAGAAATACTGGATTATGCACAAAAATCAATTTGTAAACTATGTAACTTTCCACAATGGAAAGAAAATTGTATATCTGCACATATTTATCACATGTATATTACATATTAATAATATATGGCATTACATACACAAACTATGACAACATATACAATATACATGTATATATAAGAATACTTGACCTTTTAGTATAATCAA
>NC_063188.1:50451026-50533544 GCF_023159225.1 Perognathus longimembris pacificus | reverse complement strand
AGAAAACAATGGTACACGTTAAAAAATTCCACTTTGCTAACCTTTTGTTGTTTGCCAGAATATTGCTTGAGTCAAACACATACACCATATAGAATAATATCCTTTCAGAATAGACACTGAAAAATATACAAGATAGAGCTCAAGGAAACCTTATTGGTCGTGTGTTGGTTTAACCAACTTTGTGATCTTCATGCTTTTAGATAACAACCAATAAGACCTTTAGTCCTCAGCCTTTGCCAAATTTGAGCTATATCATCTTAGGTAAATCTTAAGGAATGGGTAAATTTTCCTAATGACTGCATTTCCTCCTGCGACATGGAGATGATATTGCTTTCCTTGTGGCATTATCATAATATTTACATGTTGTATATTTCAAGTGAAATTTTCCATATATATATATATGCTTCTGAATAAATAGCCTGTCTTCCTTTCTTTATCCCATTCTTTTCTTTCTTTCTTTCCTTCCTTCCTTTCTTCCTTCCTATCATTCTTTCTTTTTATCATTTAAAGATATAGCTGTTCTTCACATTGTTTACAATGCACAAAATTATAATTTTCAGCAGATTCAATGTATAGAGAATTTTGCATCATCCATTTCACCACATAGAAAAATTGCCTGTAATGAAGATATTAAATTTTGCATTAATGTCAATAAATTCAGATATCTAGTTTAAACAGTGGGGATATGTTTGATCAAGTTGCAATGAATGCATGTGTGCACACATCACAATCACACCTTTATGTAACTAAAATATCCTAATAAGATAGGAAAAGGATAATGAAATTTGCAGTTATTCCAATAAATATAGATGTCTGCTTAAATTTTTGATGTTATTTGAATAATATGAATGCAGTTATAGTAAAGTACTTTTATTAACTATATTCAATTTTTTCATCAAAAATACTAGAAATCAGATTTTTTTTCTACATTAAATTTTGTTACTATGAGAGACATGAGTTTTTGTATGACATTCATAGCAATTTGCTTGTAACTTACTGTCTTCAAGTTACTGAAACTTATTTAAAGAAAAAGACAGTGACGCTTTGGAGACGCCGCTGCCGCTTGTATTTACCAGCTGCCAGCCATGGTCAACCCCACTGTGTTCTTCGACATTGCCGCCGACGGCAAGCCCTTGGGCCGCGTCTCCTTTGAGCTATTTGCAGACAAAGTTCCAAAGACAGCAGAAAACTTTTGTGCTCTGAGCACTGGAGAGAAAGGATTTGGTTATACGGCTTCCTGTTTTCACAGGATTATCCCAGGATTCATGTGCCAGGGTGGTGATTTCACATGCCATAATGGACTGGTGGCAAGTCCATCTATGGAGAGAAATTTGAAGATAAGAATTTCATTCTGAAGCATACAGGTCCTGGCATCTTGTCCATGGCAAATGCTGGACCAAATACAAATGGTTCCCAGTTTTTCATCTGCACTGTCAAGACTGATTGGTTGGATGGCAAGCATGTGGTGTTTGGGATGGTGAAAGAGGGCATGGAAGTCGTGGAAGCCATGCAGGGCTTTGGGTCCGAGAATGGCAAGACCAGCAAGAAGGTGACCATTACCGACTGCAGATAACTCTAACACATTTGACTGGGTTTACCATAACCACCAGACCATTCCTTCTGTAGCTCTGGAGAGCACCCTTCCACGCCATCTGCTTGCAAATACCCTGTAATCCATTTGTCCTCTCACTGCAGTTCTTTGGGTTCCATGTTTTCCTTATTCCCCACCATGTCTAGCTGGATTGCAGAGTTAAGTTTATGATTATGAATAAAAACTAAAGTTGTGTCAAAAAAAAGAAAAAAAAAGAAAAAGACAGTGACTGTGAGAGGAATATAACTGAAATTCAAATTAACCACCAAATCAGTTAAGCTGAAATATGTTAAATATATATGCATGCTTTTAACATTTCAAAATCTAGGACTTTGAATAGTGACTAAACAGTATAGTTCTTACCTAGCAAACTTAGAACTCAGTTCAAATCCCAGTACTGCCACAATTCTTTTGTAAGATACATAATTTATTTTATTGCCAAAAATTCAGTTATCTTAATTTTTAAATTAAAACTGAATCTGAAAATATCATATCCACCCAGAACTAATATGTTTCTAGAGTCCAATTATTTTATTTGCAGGACTGTCATAGATTTAAAGTTTAGAGTTTAGAAATAATCTTACAATGACTACAGGTAAAGTTTCTAGTGGAAGCATAAAATCTTTAAAATTGAGTTAGAAGCTGTTCTTTGACTTTCTTTTAACCTTTCTTGATTGTGAAATACATTGCTGTGGTAAAATTTTAATAACATTTTTCATAATCATTGCTGAAAAATGTGCTGTACATTTGTGTGTTTGGAGTGTGTCTGTACAATGGGGAGAGAGAGAAGAAATCCATAGGTGCATTTATTTTTGTCTTTCAAACTAGTGGTATTTCAGAGAAATAGACACTGGCCACTTTTGTTTAATGACCAAGTTATGTAAAACAATAGATTCTTCAGGATTTTTATTTTAAAACATGAAGAGCAATTACTTAATGAATAAGAAAAATTAAAGAGAATTATAAAATATTTAATGCTGTCATTAAATATATGCAATGAGTTAAAGTAGAAAATAATTCTCCAAGCCAACACCATACAAGTACATGCCTACTACAGAACATAAACACTTTGCAAGACATAGAAGTGGGTTATAAGATTCATACAGTGGAAAAAAAGAGATTCATGAAGTGAACAAAATGAGACTTGGGGCCAAAAAGTCTGTTATATGTCAACAGGTACATTTCAATCTCTCTCTACATCTGTATCTGTGGTTTGTAATATATCAGAATCGGTAAATTATGTTTCCGTACTTCAGCTACCATGCAGAAGCGTCTGAAGAGGGAGAAAAAAGCCAAGAGAAAACTGCAGGAAGCCTTGGAATTTGAATCAAAGCGTCGGGAGCAAGTGGAGCAGGCACTTAAGCAAACTACTACTAGTGACAGTGGCCTGAGGATGTTGAAAGGTAAGGACTGATCAGGACTTTCATTTTCTATGTAAACAAAGAGAAAACTTATTTAAATGATAAAGGAAAAGGAAGGAAGGAAAGAAAGAAGGAAGGGAGGGAGGAAAGGAGGGAGAGAAGAAGGGAAGGAGAGAGGGAGGAAGTGAGGAAGGAAAGGAAGGATAAAAGAAAGGGAGGAAGGAAGGAAGGAAGGAAGGAAGGAAGGAAGGAAGGAAGGAAGGAAGGAAGGAAGGAAGGAAGGAAGGAAGGAAGGAAGGAAGGAAGGAAGAAAAGGAAAACAGGGGGAGTTTGGGAGAGAGGGAGGGAGAGGGGGAGGGAGGGAAGGGAAGGGAGAAAGGAAATGAAAGGAAGAAGAGAAAGGAGGGAGAAAGGAAACGAGAGAGGGAAGGAAGGAAGAAAGAAGGAAAATGAAAATAAAAAAAGAGAAGGCGGGAATGAACATTTTGTCCAGGAATACTTAAAAGTCAATTTAAGATTAAACAAACCCAAATAATCTCGATTCTGGTTGGTACAAAAACCCTAGAAATAACAGAAAAGTTTGTGGACTTCTGCAGTACATGTAGTAAGACTCATATAAGTGCTTTAGATCCATTCATGCTGATACTTGCTGAAGTTGATATCAGTTCTGAGATGCTGGTTACTTTTATTCTGACTCCATCAATGTTAATGTGCTTAAGAGAATCAGCTTGGAAAAGCTTACTAAGAATTGATTTTACTCTGTACTAGTCCTGGTGCTTGAACTCAAGGCATTGTCTCTGAGCTTTTGTGCTCAAGACTAGCACTCTGCCACTTGAGCCAAAACTACATTCTGACCTTTTGGTGGTTAATTGGAAATTAAAAGTCTCACAGACTTTCATGCAGGAAAGGGATTTGAACTGAAATTCTCAGATCTCAGCCTCCTGAGTAATTACAGGTGTGAACCACCAGTGCCTGCCTCTAAGAAGTACTATGGATTTTCAAAAAGTAGTTAAAGCATGAAATCTTTCCATTTCAATTTTTTCTGATTTTATGTTTAAATTTGAAAACAGGTAGCAATATTTTACCTCATTCAGACCAATGTGAATTACATTTTCAAGTAAATACACATACTTTCACAGAAGTATATACACACAGAACCTACTCAGATGATGATTCTTAGCTTTTGCAGCTTAACTGAATAGCACAATAGTAATGCATTTTCTCCTAAAGCTGGAACTACTTAAAGACCACAAACCATAATTTTTGGTTTATACTTGCTCTTAGCATAGAGATAATGCCATCATCCATCACACCTTATAAATGCACTTCCATTTCTGCAGTCTTGTTCATCATCTTTTTTTGTTGTTCTACAGTCAGGACAGGACAGCTGGGCAGATCTGACAGTTTTAGGGGCTATTTTATAGATGGATTAAAAATCCTAAAATTCACCATAAAGAAATGAGATAAATCAGTATTTACTATGTACCTGGGAGTACATATTTAATTGTATAATTCAACTACAGTTTATCATTAAACACACACACACACACGCACATTACCTAGGGCCTTGCATTATCCATATGGCCAAATTACTAGCTTTTAGGTATGTGTGTGCCAGTCCTGGGGCTTGAATTTAGAACCTGTCCCTCAGCTTTTTTGCTCAAGGCTAGTATCTGGACTACTTGAGGCATGCTCCACTTCTGGCTTTTTGGGGGGTGGTTAATTCAAGATAAGAGTCTCACAGACTGCTGCTTGGGCTGGCCTCAGACTGTGATCTTCAGGTCTCAGCTTCCTGAATAGTTAGGATTACAGGTGTAAGCTACTGGTACCTAGCCAAAACTACTATCTTTAATATGAATTAGGAAACATAATTGTACCTAAATATGGATTGTCAATTCTTTCAGATACTGGAATTCCAGATATTGAAATCGAAAGTAATGGGACTCCTCATGACAGCGCTGCTATGCAAGGTATGGTAAAAGGCATACTTCTTTCTACAATTGACTAATACATAACCCCTGTGGAAAATGGGAATGAAATCCTATGTTAATACTATTCAAAGAAGCTGAATAAGGTTAAGTGTTCTTATAATATAAAATAAGAAGTAATTTGCACTGATTTTTAAGAGAAAGTTAGTGAATGACAATGCAACTACAGAAAGTGTAGAAATTTCACATACACCATATGAGCAAATTTCTTGTATGTTTAGTTGTGAAAAGGATATGCATTTATTTGTTAGGAGTACTCTAAAAGTGTATAACTATGACTGTGATTTACCTTTATGTGCACGTCTTTTTTAAGCTTCACTAATTGCTGTTTGCAAAGGACTTAAGTACAATGATTGTAACTCACTAGCATATTAAAGATGTTCTAGACATCATTTTAACCTGTATATCTTGGTCTGGGAATATGGCCTAGTGGTAAGAGTGCTTGCCTTGTATACATGAAGCCCTGGGTTCAATTCCCCAGCACTACATATACAGAAAACGGCCAGAAGTGGTGCTGTGGCTCAAGTGGCAGAGTGCTAGCCTTAAGCAAAAAGAAGCCAGGGACAGTGCTTAGGCCCTGAGTCCAAGCCCCAGGACTGGCAAATAAATAAATAACCTGTATATCTTTACAGTGATTTAAGAAACTACCTAAATATGGAAATAAGAGTCATACTCAAAATTCATGACTTCCATTGATACTTTCATCATTGAAATTTTCTTTAAAAATATGGAAGAAAAAAAACATGAAATACATGAATATAATCTCATGCATGGAAAATATTTAGAAATAAGAATTTCGTCTAACTATGGGAGATTAACCAATGTAATATTAACATACTTTTCTAGGCTTTTACATTGATATAAGTTGCATTTATTTTTCACATATATTATGAAACAAAAACCTTAATGTAAAAAATAGACTTTTCTCTGAGACATTGATTTCCTAATTTTTAAAATTAAAGATGTCCACGAATATGTTCTTTATGCTCTGTCTTTATCTATGTAAAGGTGACAGAAAATGTGACCCAAAGATCCATTTGTGTTTGTCTAAAGGCTCATTATACTATGTGGCAGTTTCATGAAGTTTAGAAACCTTTACTTATGCAGTGTTAGAAAGTCATCTTTATACATTTGGGCACATCAGAGCTTATAGCTCTTCTGGAAATGCATTATTTTACTGCACCTGTATATACATAATGCATTAACTTTGTTAGATGTGAAAGCTGGCACGTTTAAATGGGCCAATGAAGATTTTCTGTTTCTTATCCATTTTCTGCTTGCCTACTTCCTAACCTCAATTTAAAGAATGTGTCTAGAATGTTGGTAAAGCAAATTTGAATGGAATTTGTTGCTTGACCAATCAATTGTTCCAACTAAATTCATGGAGGAAATCTCAATAGTTTTGGATCTGGTATTAGAGGTTGCCTTCACATACCAGGAATGTAGTAGGGGGTATATTAGCTGGAAACATTTAATTGATCTTTTCTGAATAAATAACACAGAAATACATACAGTCATCAAGGAACATTGAACTTGGTTATGCCTTTAATTTGAGTTGGATATAAGGTTAGCTTTAGAAATAGTGGGAGTAAATCACACACACTACGAGAAAGTTTTATTATCCTTTAACCCTGTTCTTCCATCCAGTTCATTACTATTTATTTCACATACAATGCCTTCAGATCATGCTAGTACTGTTTTCCAAATTGTCCTAAATTCATTTCATTTCTTGCTTCCTTGGTCATATATGCAGAAGTAATTTTTCTCCAAAATCTTATTTTTATGATACCTATAATGAATGGCTTATGTATATTCATTTGTGCATAGGGAGCACATGTTGAATATTTGCTTTTGTTGAGCATACTTTTAATAAGTTCTATGTCTCTTTTCTAGATTAACAGAACAGAAACCAATAGAATTTCAGAAGGTTTCAATTGGAACTTATGTTAAAGCAAAGGAGCTGACATTTTTTTAATAAATACAAATCAAAATGTTTGGTATTTGTGGTTAATACTGTTCATATAAAATATAATGGGACTGAAGGCTTGGCTCAAGTGCCTGCCTGCTTAGCAATTAATTGAAAAGCAATGAGTTTCAAATCCCAGTACTGCCAATACACACACACACACACACACACACACACACACACACACACACACTTACATAAATATATATGATGAATTAATATTTTTATGGAACATCTGTCCTTAAATTACATTAAAATATTTATAATAATAATGGAATTATGTCTTTAACTAGCACAACATTTGAGCACTACAAATAATAAAATTCTGAACAATATTTTATGGGAAAATTGCATAAATATCTCTTGTTAAATGAGTAAGAATCAAATTATCATATCAAAATGCAGTTATTTTGAGCAAATATTATTTATTCATTTGATCAAGGGAACACGTGGTTGAAACATTATCAAGACTTGTATCAAATGTAGTTCAAATAGGTCAAATAATTACATAAAAATCCCAATAATATTGAGTCAGTCCAAATTTAGAGATTACGTGCATATTTATTGATAAACTTTACAAAATACTAGGATAACATAAAATGCAGTCATATTTCCAATTTTTGCTAATAATTTTGCCTTAGTGTATCATAGATTTTCTCCAATAGAGCCTTATTTTAATATTTTTTGTTTCAATATTATTTTAAACCATATTTTAATATTACTTTCATGTACTTTACCTCCCTAAATTATCCATTTTTTAAATTAGAAGACTATTTCCTGTTTGTGAGAATCAATTCATATATGCCAATACAATACCATTTCCAAAGCTCACTTCCATCCCAGCAAACAGTTCAGACATCATTGAAGTCCTTTTTCTTCCTATTGTCAATAACTCTGCTGGATAGAAATCTATCATTAAAGCTAGTGCTCTCCCTTGGAAATTCAATTCGTTCCACTGTAAAATCTCTGGAAGTGAATATAAAGGAGACTTGGAAAAATGTTGTCTGGCCAAGTCATACCAAGTTTTACTATAATGTCCACACAGATTTTAGTGCAAAGTACTTATGAACTATGATTCTCTTATATTTTACCAATTTTGTCAGCTTATTTCTTTTATTTTTAAATATCACAACTATTTTTTAAAGACACGTCATACATCCATTTTCCAATAAATGATATCTGCCCAACTTACTTGTTATCTGTTTACTATTCTCTAGAATGTTTTCAGGCACTATAGCAATGAATGTATATTCAGTATGGTGACTGTGTCTGAAATCTCTGGAGGTGAAGTTTTCAGTGAAGAATACACACTAATATGGTTCCATTCAGGTTTCAATAACTCAGCTGGGGACCTACAAGACAGCACATCAACCATCTTATCAACCAATCTTTGCTTCACATAAAATGAACATACCAGGTGTCATTAAGTGCACCTTCAGATCAATGATTTTTGCAAATGACATTCAAGTGCCATTTGTGTAGTGCATTTTGCTGATAAAAGCAAATTAAATTAGCACAACTACAAGTGAGCTGATAAAAACTAAAACCAAACAGCAGTACCATTAGTTAACAAAGTAATATTTTCTCTTTACTGCATTTTGCCATTTAGTTATTATCCTATTGGAAATCTAATTATAATCCTTTTACTCCCTAGTCAAACTTCACAGTTTTTGCAAGCTTAGCACTGACAAGTGATTTCATTACATTTGATTGCCTGCGCCCAGATTGACTTAACTTCACTTGGAGACCTAAAAACCCTCTCAGTTTCTCAGATTCCCTGTTTGCACATTACTGCAACAGCTCCTTTAATTAATTAGCATGAACAGCAGTAACATGAACTGCTGAACAGAAAATAACAGCATTTTATGATCACAGGGAGCCTTCTCCTTTTGCATGTTTATACATTAGTTAACTATGAGTATATTTCATTGTTAGGGGCTACCAATCCAATTGACAATGCATGTATTTTTATTTTTTTTCACAAAAATGACATCGTCAGCTTAATGTAATAGGTAAATTAACCACAGAATATGAAATTCATAATTTTTAGAAAGCAGACATTTATAAAATAGACATTCAACAACTTTCTGTTTATATAATGAAAGAATATGAAAGTGTTCACGGGAGATAGTATCATTAAGTACAGGGCGCACTGAAACACTGTGCTCTTGCTGCCACTGCATTTGTTTGGATGAGAGAAAAACAATACAAGCTACAAACTTGGTTTTTTAAGTGGAAGTTCAGTATCTGTGAGTTATTTTTACATTCCAGTACATGTTTGATCAAAACACAAAATGACTTAAGCCCTAAAATGTTTTTCTTCTTATCTTTCTCCATAAATAGGATGAAGTCTTCAATAATTTTTCCTTCTTTTTGCCACCAGCACACCAGAATTAGATATTAAATCCAACCTATATACCAAAGTAAAATAACATTTGAGGTAAAGGAAACATAATAAATTTTCTTTTCCTTATGAATCATTTTTGTTTAGGAATACAATGTAGAACTGTATTCAGTGTAAGCTAACCATTCAAAGAAATAAATTTAATAATTTTGTCCCTATATTACCTTTCAAAAATGCCAAGGAACAATTAAAAGGAAAGTGACTAAAGTGCCAGATACAAATGAAACTTCTATGTATTACAAATACTTTATATCTCAGAACATAACTCAAAATGCTTATATTATAGGATATATTTTAATGTATAATATCCACAAAATCCACAAACATGTATATTTTATCCATTCTCTCAAGATCAATTTACACCATGTTTATTCTTCTTTGACCCCTGATACTTTCTTATTACATTTTTGACTTTTGACTTACTTAATATCTTAAAACATTATTTCAAAGAGCTTAAGAGCCCATGTCAGTGTTTACTAAAGGGAATTTATCCTTGTGATAGGATTTTGGTTGAATACAATTTAGAAAACAATTTTGTTGTGAATATGATGTAAGAAAAATGAAAAAGATAACAAAGCAGAAATAAATATGCTTTTCTATTCCCATCTACTGCAGAGTTCTCTTTCCTTAGAAGTTCTTCTGTCTACTTCTTTCCCTCACTTCATCAATTGTTAGTTTAACTCTTCACAATGTCTGCTGGAATGGAAGATATACATTGGCTCTATAGGATTCTCAATGTAAAGTGGAAATTTCCTTCTATGAAAGAAGTCAGAGCAGGAAGCGAGTGGTTCATGCCTGTAATCCTAGCAACTCAGGAGGGTGATATCTGAGGATTCTAGTTCAAAGCCAACCTGGGTAGGAAAGTCTGTGAGACTTATATCTGCAATTAACTACTGGCAAAAACAGAAGTGGCACTGTGGCTCAAACAGGTAGAGCTCAATATTGGAGTGGAAAAAGCACAGGGACAGGGCCCAGGCCCTGAGTTCAATCCTCACAACAAACATAGTAGATAGATAGATAGATAGATAGATAGATAGATAGATAGACAGATAGATAGATAAATAGATAGATATAGATAGATGATAGATAGATAAATAAATCACAAGTCAGAGACTAACCGCCTAGTACTAAGGAGGGAACTATTACTGCTATTGTACTCAAAAAGTTGGAAAAGCTCCAGCAGCTACCATGTAGTGCCAGCGCCAGCCGGCAACGAAAGGAAATCCTAAATGACCAGGGTGAGGATTAAAGAAAAGGAAAAATACAAGACAAGAGAAAAAAGACAAGAGACAAAGATGGGGTCTGGGAGGTCTGCAGCTCAAGATTGTAACTCAAGACTGCAGCCATGTTTTATTCTTAACTTCCAGCTTATATGCAGTATAGGAACCAGGGAATAGCATAGGATTAACTAAGGTTTAAGAAAACAGGAAGGCCCTGAAATTGGTAAATAACAACAGGCAGTAAAACAAGATAAGGTTAAATGGTTTACATAAAACAGACTCTTGTGGACATAATAAAACATCTCGGATTAGTACTGTCCTTCAAGTAAACCATGTCCTTGCATGTCCTTGAGATAACAACATAGCCAGAGGTTAGGATGAACTTTGTTGTTGGCTCCCTAAGCCATGACCTTGCACGCCCTTGAGAGTATAGCCAGAAGTCAGGATGAACTTCACTGTTGGCTCCCAACATCTCCCCAGTCTTTGTTTATAGAAGCGAACCTGCCTGTCTTAGAGTGGGTCACCTAGCTTGCCATACCCATCATGGGGAACTTCTTCAGAGCAAAGCTGAAGGCCCTGTCTAGGTCGGTCAAACCGGGGACCCCCTCTTACCCGTCTCTGGCTGTACTTCCTCTCAGGGGAAATTCATTTACTTGGAGCTTGAGCTTATGCAACTGGCTGGCTAAACTCATAAAAGAGTTTTGCAATAAACGTACAATGCAAAGAAGGCATAGGAAAACCATCAGGAAAAGTATCCCTGGGCTGAGCAATGTCATTAGCAGCCTCTTAACATTAGTCAAGGAAGGGCTATACTGTTGAAGTTGTTCAAACAGTTCTTTTGCTGTTTTTGCCACTTCAGAGTCCAGAGGCAGAGCTTGTTCTAGACCAGGTATTTGCCTATGAAGTTGAAAGAGATCTAAGGACAAATTATTATGGTGCCAAATACCATTTAGATGTGCAACAACTTGTTCCCAAGGATAGCTGGACCCATTATATTTATGGAGGATCACACAAATAAAGTCAAACCCAGCATGACAGCGCACCTGTTGCAAAGTTTGTAAAGCACGAATTTGTTCTCCCAGAGACAACACAGATTCATACAATGCTTCTAATTTTTGTTCTACCTTATCATCAATCCTGCCTTGAAAGTGCAGGGCTTGCGTAGTATTATGAGCAAGCTGATTAACATAATGAGCTGTCTGCACACTTTGTGTTAAAGCCACAGTAGCTGCTGCAGCAGAGGCAGCTAAGGAAATAAAGGCTACAATGCCTGCTATCAATAGCCCTATAAATCGTCTAGGGCGCATGAGCTCTCTTAAATGTTTTAACACTTGAATACCTGTTTTTTCATACCAAGCTTCAGATATGTTCACAGGAAGCATGACAAATGGAGGCTGCTTAATAACAATTACAGAATCAGTAAGACCACTATACAAGCAATTTGTAAAAGAACAGTTAGTACAAGTAACATTGAAATACATGGCTCCTATAGAAATATTAAAAGGTCCATACATAATGGCATAAGGAGGTGCTACACAACTCATAATATTTTTTAAGAAAGAAGAAGTGGGCCAGGAGATACTATTCAGGGAAGCCACTAACATCCAGACATGACGCCGAGGGTGTCCATTCATCCACCACAGACCTGGGTTGTATTTGTTGGTATGATTGGCTCCCAACTAGTTCATCAATTGAGAATTAGTCCGTAAAATATTGGTTAGAAAAGGATGTTCATGTCTACATTTTATGGGGTGCAGTTCTCCCATGGATTCTACAATTTGAGAAGAATTGATGCAGCAAGGTATCATGAAGGACGATGTAGAATTAGCATGTACAGGGAACAGAGTAGGCAATGAAGTCATTCAGATATTATACACTTGACTGTTATCAGGAACCCAAATTCAATGATTTATGGATTCCATTACAGTGCAGCATGGAATATAACTGTTGGAGTCAGTTGTAAAACATAAAGGGGTTCCAATGCCAGAAGATGCAAAACCTCCCATTTTAACGTGTTGGACAAAAGGATCTGGAGCTGTACCATATGCTGATCTGTTGACATGGACAAACACCTCAGCTCCTTCCCAAGTCGCAGGGTGTACAATCAGTGGATCTGGCACATAAGCCCAGTGAGTCATCACTTGTGCCATTCTGATGAACTTCCACAATCCGAACACAATGCTCAGGTAGCCAGCGGGCGTCATTTTCATCCTGTGAAAAAACACAGACATGTCCTCGACCCCATGTCAATATTGGATCGGGCCCGTGCCAAGCACCTGTTAAAGGATCTTTCCACTTAACTTGGGCAAAAGCTCTTTGCTCTCTCTTTTCCCAGAACCGCTGTGCTGCGGGAAGGCCATTACAGTCCTAATTTAAAAAATTTAGTATGAATAAAGCATGAGAAAGAATATTAACAGGAGAGAGGGGGTATAATTCCCCCCCCCCTTTTAATTTAGAAATTTGGTGTTTTAACAAACCGTTGGCCCGTTCAACAATTCCTTGACCTTGAGGATTATAGGGAATTCCTGTAGAGTGAATAATTTGGTAAGATTTGCAAAAAGTTTGAAAAGCTCATCCGACATATCCTGGACCATTATCAGTTTTAATATGTTTAGAAAGTCCCATAGTAGCGAAGCAGCATAAGGCATGGGAGATACAATGTTTGCTACCTTCCCCGATAAGAGGAGTAGCCATAATAAAATTAGAGTAGGTGTCTTTGGTAACATGGACAAAGTGGAGCCATCCAAAAGAGGGAATGTGGGTAACATCCATTTGCCAAACATGGTTGGCCACTAAGCTTCTAGGGTTAATGCCATTGGACGGCACAGGCAGGAAGGTAGTACAGTTGGGATAAGTTTTTACAATCTGACGAGCCGCCTCACATGTGATATGAAAATGCTGATGTATGGCACGACTCTTTTGATGGTGGGCAGCATGTGATTGCTTTGCTAAGTCAATTTGAGTGAGAAAAATTTGAGTAGCCTCATTCATAATAGCATTGCCCTCACTTAATGGTCCAGGAAGCTTAGTATGAGCATGTATAAATCCAAAAAAGCACGGACAGGTGTGAGAGCGAAGAAGAAGTTGTATCTGGCAAAAAAAAGTTTGGATAGTGGAATTAGCTGTTCCAAGAAAAGGGACAATTTCAATGACCTGAAGGGCTCGAATAACATAATTAATGACTATCTGAATATAAATTAAAAGCTTTAGTAGGTAGTTTCACCATAAATAGTAAAAGTGGCTGTTCTGTTAGAAGATCCATCTGTAAACACCAAGGCAGCCATAGAAAGAGGTGATGGAGATACAACCTGAGTTAATATAAAAGTGTAAGAGGCAAAGTGAAGTAATTTGTTGGAAGGATAATGATGTGAAATTGTGCCCATGAAATTGGCCCAAGCAATGGCCCAGGAATCACAATGAATACAAAGTCATTCTTGCTGTTGTAAAGTATAGGGGATATAAATAACCTGTGGACCTCGTCCAAGATACTTACAAGATTCCACATGGCACAAATGGACTAAGGTGGCCACCAATTCATAATAGGGAGTTAATACTTTTGAGGGAGTAGCGGGCAAGGAAAGCCATAGAAGAAGTCCCTTCTGCCAGAGGACCGCTGTTGGAGAATGAGGTGTAGTTACTATATGCTTCCCAAGGGGCTGAGTAATCAATATCATTTACATGTTGGGAAGAGATGGCAGAATTTACTATGCTTAAGGCTTTAGCTGCTTCAGTTGTCATTTGTCTGGGAGATGTAGGGTCAGGGTCCCCCTTTAATAGATCAAATAAGGGTTTTAATTCAGCTGTGGATAATTTAAGATAAGGGCGAAGCCAATTTATATCTCCCAGAAATTTTTGAAAATCATGCAAAGTACGTAAATGAAAAGTCTTAATCTGTAATTTCTGACTAGTAAAATAATAAGGACCTCAAATATGACCAAGAGGGATTTTTATTTTTCTCTGCCTGGGCTGGCTTCAAACTGCAATCCAAGGAGTCTTAGCCATAAAAGCCCTTTTTATTTCCAATTAAAGCAACAGGAGAACAGTAGGAGTAGAGCTTACCTGTAACTTTTTGAGAATTGACCAACAAATACTCGCCAGAGTTCTGTTGTAACACTTAAGAGAACAGCAGACTGAATGAGATCCATGTGCCATTAAATAAAATCATATTATTCAACCTTACCTTACTGGCAGGTGGAAGAGAACACAAATGAATAACAATCAAGAGGGCAAAAGGTCAGGACAATGTAAAAGTCTCAGCTTCAGTGGATCTGAAGTGGCTGTGTCTTCCATCCTAAATCAGCAGGCCTCCTTATTCATGTGTGATGGAGGCAGGCAGGAGAGATGGATTGGATCTGGGCAAGGCTGTATTGGCATCTCTCAGATTCTCCTGGATAGATTGTCACACCTCCTGCTGGGTTGCCTACAAATTTAGGTTGGTGCCCTACTGGTTTAAAAAGATCTTAGAAGGCTTGGGCCTTTAACCATCTTCCTAGTTACAAAATTCACACAGACCAACCAAAGGCCAACCAAGTCTGCTCTCTGCTGCAGTCAGGACAGTTTCTGAGACATGGAGGGGGAAGATACCAATGCTACCTCAATGCAACCTTGTGGCCACCGAACACAACTCTGATGCTTTTAACCTTGGAGTAAGTCTTGGTTGCAACTCTGTCATGATAGGCCTGCTATATAAGCCCAACTCTAATCTTGGGCAGGCAGAGCCAGGGTAATAGCACTCTGGGCCTGACAAAATCTTTACAGGACTCCTAGATTCCCTGAGTTGTTTCCCATGCAAGAAAGAGAATAAAGAATCATTAGTAGTGAAGCCAGGCAGTTTGGGAGCAGACTGTGGAGGCAGCTTCCTGTAATCACAAACTGCCACAGTCCACACAGCTAGCACACATGTTGACCTGCATCCTATAAAGCAAAATATTAATCCTGGGTCAGGAAAATCTAGGTTAGCAGCCACATTTGCACACTCATTCCAAAATGACTCTGGTCCCTTGATCTTAAAGAGTTTATGAGAGCACAGGGAAAAAAATGAAGCAAAGTTTTAATCTATACCAAAGAATTGTCAGGATTAGATGTATGCTTGACTTTTAGCTTAGATTGACAAAGAATAACACACTGGTTTTACATCATTGTACTTATACCATGTGCTGCATATTAGAACCTTTTGGAGTTTTTCTTAGACACATTTGCCTGCACCCAACCCTTATCAGATAAACAGATAGACAGACAGACAGACAGTTGTGCACAAGCTTTGGGGTATGCTTAGAATTGTTCTTTAATTGGCCATGTAAGTTTTCTGGAATTCCAGTGGCAAATGATATTATTTTGCCCGTATTCTAGAACCACGTGGTTAGTTAGTAAACCAAAAACCTTTCCAGCAAACCAAAATTTTCACAGATTATCTGAGAAGCCACATTTTGAGAAACCAGTTCAGCTCCCATGGGGAGCTGAAGTGGGATGCTATTACCAGAGAAGGTCCAGGAGATGGGAGACAGGACATGAACAGAACACAAAGACAGCAGGCTCACAGCAAGACAACTTTACCTTCCAACATTTGAAATGCAAGGCTCCTTTGAATTGCAGTTATGGAGTTCAGGGTGGGGGGCAGGGTTACAGGGAGCTAAATTCTCCAAGTCCTTCCCTGCCTCGAGGAATTCGAGGAATTTGGCATGCCCATTACCTGGGGGATGGGTGGGACTCCACCACCATGAGTTTTTGGAACCTTGGTGGAACCAAGATGGCACTTGCCAAAACCGAATCTATTGCCCACCACATGGTGTTGTGCCAAGTTGCAAGACCACCCCCAAGAAGACCACCGAGATTCAGACACTCCGAAATGCAAAAGCAAGGCAAGGCTTTATTTAACGAGCTGCCAACTCGGGCCTCGTCCTACCCACCGACACAGCGGAGGTTAGGAGGAAGCCCCAAGCTGTGATTACACAGGGCTTATAAAGGCAAAGAACAAGGTTACAACAATCAGCTGTGCAAGCGAGATTAGAACACAGGTACCAATCTGATTGGCTCAGGGTTCGATTCTAAAATGGGGTTCACGTGGTGGGGCCTGACTTCAAAGTCTGGCACCTCATTTCCCCCTTTTTCTTTTTGGTACCTTGGGAGCCAATCATGGCTCCATTCTGTCCATTTCAATGGCTTGCATGTCTAGGGGATGATATAGAGGTAAGGCATGGGCCAGTAGGGCCCAATGTAGTAACCAAAGGGCCTGTCACCATTTCTTACAAGAATAGTCTCTGTACTTCTGTTTTGCATGCCTCTAGTTTATCCTGCCTCATCTTCCCCAAAACAACTCTGGTCCCTTGATTTTAAAGGGGGGCTGATGGGTGAAGATCATCCATCTTCTGTAACTTCTTCAGGCTGACTCAGGGGCGTAGACCTTACCTAGCCAGGAACCTATAACCTTAGTCTCAGTCTAACTTTCTTTTCTTGAGGCAAAGGCAAAGCGGCTGAGTTGGGTGCTTGGAGACCTCCCATGTTCCATCACGGTAGTTGTCATCCAGGGCAAAGGGGTCAGCTGGCCTGGCGTGGAAGGAATGAACCCAAGTGGCGATGCCGTCTAGGGTCCCTTCCACCGTGGTTCTAAGGAGTTTAGTCTCCTGGGTAGGATTTCTTTCAGGATCTTCTTAGCCACTACATTCGCAGTCTCATGCTTTGTTGGATAGACTTCAACCCATCCTGAAAAGGTGTCTACAAAAACTAGCAAATATTTGTAATTTCTGTGAAATCTACTTCCCAATACACGCCTGGCCTATTCCCACAGAGGCGAGCTCCTTTAGTAATCTGTTGATTGGGGGCATTGGTAAGCTGACAGATCTTGCAATTTTTAACAATATACCTTTGCAGGCCTTTAACAGATCTCAATAAGGACACAATCTCAGGTCTACAAGCTTTCTTTACTAAACAGATGTATGAGCTTAAAATTCTCACTGCCAGTCAGGGCTTTGAGTAAATGCGGGGGGTGAGATTTTAATCTATCCTCTCATTTGACAAACTTACCCTTACTAACCACTATCACAGATGACTGGCAAATTCCTGCCCAGTAGACAGACATGGGCATTGGAAAGGCATGCTTATGAACTATTCTTCTAGGACTTCCCGGCTTTAACTTTTGAAAGGCCAACAGTAGTGACTCTAGGATCTGACACCATCTCTGCCATCCAAGCAGTGGCTTACTGCCTCTGGATGCTCCATCACTTTTGTCCCAGGAGGAGTGACTTTCAACTTGGACTCAGGGCTTGAGTGCTGTCCCTCAGCTCTCCAGCTCAAGACTAGCACCGTACCACTTTTGAGCTCCACACCACTCCGTTCCCAGCACTCTGCTGGCTGATTAGAGACAAGTCTCTCACAGGGACCTTTCTTTGCCCGGGCTGGCTTCGAACCGCAGATTCAGATCAGTGAGTCTTACAAAAGGCCACTTTACTCCAATTAGAAGAAACAAGGTGGTCCACACAGAAGTAGTTTTTAAGCATGCTCTTACTGGAACTTATTAAGGGCCAGTATTAGATCTTGACAAACTTGTAGGAATCACCTGTGGGCCTGCTGGAAACTGTTACAAAAAAAACTACAAAGAAGCTAGAATGGCAATTAAACATTTTGGTAGCCATAATTCTCCTTTTCTCACTTTGCGATAATTATTTAGGACAATTTTACTTCCAAATTTCTTATCTAGAAATGTATTCTTGATTTCCAAAGCCTTTTTACTAACCCAACACTTTAGCTTTTATCTGCATTGGAAAAACTGAAGCTCACAGGCAATCTGAAACCAGGTGCCGCCCTTTGCTTACGGGCTGCTTGTTTCAAAAGAGCCTTTTTTTTTTTTCTTCAGTCCCAGTTACTGCATGGCATGAAGACCTTTGAATTTAAACTTAGTTTTGCATCATACTGCAGTCTTGAACATGTTCACACTCACACATGCACACACACATACATTTTCAAAAGATCTTAAAGCGCGCTGAATAAGCATCAGCCGTACATTTTAAGACAAAAACCTTTAACAAATGATTTTAGCATTCTCCAGCATCATTTTCCAGGGCTTGATAGTTTTAGTAAAACATTTTTAGTCTTAGTAAAACATTTTAGCGCACCAAACAATTTTCTGCTTAAGAAGGCTGGGTGGGGGTCCCCCTAAGAGTTCTTTTTTTGCAGACATTCTCACTGATTGACTGATTGTGGGCTGTCACCTGTACATCTTTCCAGTGAGCTAAAGTCAAGTCCAGGGAAGTGGAAGGAACGTTCCCCATCATCCGTTTGTCAGTCAGGCACAGTGCAAGAAAGAAACACACAAAAATGATCTATTTCCTTAACCTCCCTCCAGTGAGCTAGGATCAAGTCTAGGGGGCTAGATGGAGGTCCTCAAGATAGAACGTTATCCATAGCTCTGATCAGATGTAATACAAAAGGAGGAAAACACACAGGCCTAAGAAAAGCTACAAGTTGGAGATCTCCCAAGCTGGCCCACAACCTCCTACAAGGGTGCAGAAGGAATGGACCCGAGTTGGCCCACAACCTCCTGCAAGAAGGAGTGGACCCGAGTTGGCCCACAACCTCCTACCAGATAAGCAGAAGGAGCAGACCCAAGTACAAGGTGGGCGGGTTGAGTCTCGTTTAGGAGGCCCTCCTGGTCAGTTCCGGCCAAAAACCAAACTGACTCGCGCCCTACAAGTATAAGCAAAAGCAAAACAGACAAACAGACAAATTACAGCACAAGACAAATGAACAGCGCTGTTTTCTTACCTTCGGAGTCTGGGATCTCGGGGTCTCTGGGGCTATCCCGGACGAAACCCCAAATGTTGTGCCAAGTTGCAAGACCACCCCCAAGAAGACCACCGAGATTCAGACACTCCGAAATGCAAAAGCAAGGCAAGGCTTTATTTAACGAGCTGCCAACTCGGGCCTCGTCCTACCCACCGACACAGCGGAGGTTAGGAGGAAGCCCCGAGCTGTGATTACACAGGGCTTATAAAGGCAAAGAACAAGGTTACAACAATCAGCTGTGCAAGCGAGATTAGAACACAGGTACAAATCTGATTGGCTCAGGGTTCGATTCTAAAATGGGGTTCACGTGGTGGGGCCTGACTTCAAAGTCTGGCACCTCAATGGTCAATGCTAGAGAAAACAGGATTTAGCCAACAACAAGCAGAACTTAACTGAATCTCCAAGCTTAACAAACATCAATAACAAGAACAGAAAACCTTTCTTTGTGTCTTTAAAAGCAGATGTTAAACAAACATTGGTACCTTTGGAAGCTAGCACCAGCCCATCCTATGTCACAGGCAGGCAGGCAGGCAGAGTTTAGAGAGAGGCAGAAAAAGAGAGACAGAGAGAACTTTGTCTGCCTGAGCGCTCATAGAAGTTACGTAAGTCCTGTAAACGATTCCAAATTTGTAATATTGGGCTCAACTTGAGCAGCCTTTAGAGTGCTTGGTCAGAAGTCACCTTGGTGGTGTTAGCATTTCCCTAGCCTCAGGTCCCTCCCCTCTGTGAGCAGCCTGCCCCTAGGAGAGCTGTAACTCTGCCAGGACTGTGGGTGGGGGCTCACCTTTAAAGGAGTTTGTTGTTCTGGATGAAGCTGTGACAGTAGGGCTATAAGTAATTTTAACAAACTCTCAACATGGGTCAATCTATCTTTAGTAGGCTCATTGTATATTCTTTCCTCAGTGTCTGAGCCATCTGAGTCTTTCTTAATATCTAGCCCAGTGGGTTCAGATCATATTAATTCTCTCAGCTTTTCCTGGGCAGCTGCATAAGCTCCTGGGGCTGGGTGATGCTCATCAGGTCCCTGTTCAGTTTCTCTGATCGACTGATTGAATCTAATCTGTTCATGTTTGGATCTAAACAATCTCGGACCAGATTCCAGAGAGTAAAAGCATCCACTGGGGTTTTCTCAGGGCCATTTGCATCATAATGTTCCTGAATCTTTTTTCCAATTTTCTGCCAAGTTTCTAAGTTAATAGTTCCTTCCTCCAGGAACCAGGGGCATGCTTCAAAGTGAAAGAAACATTCTAACTGACTTTGGCCAACTTTCACTCCCTGGGCATTAAGCATCCCTTTGGGGGCCTGCACGTATAGCGTGCAGCTGTTACTTTGTCCCATAATTTTTTACTCCCGATGATACTATCTCTCTCCCGCTCCCCTTCCCAAGTGTTCGGACATCCTTACCTGAGTGGGGTCCTCTGCCGTTGTCCCCGGTGTTCAGGTCCCTGTTCGGGCACCATTTTGCCGGAGCCAGCCAGCAACAAAAGGAAATCCTGAATGACGGGGGTGAGGATTAAAGAAAAGGAAAAATACAGGACAAGAGACAAAGATGAGGTCCGGGAAGGGTCTGCAGCTCAGGATTGTGTCTCAAGACTGCAGCCATGTTTTATTCTTAACTTCCAGTTTATATGCAGTTTAGGAACCAGGGAATAGCATAGGATTAACTAAGGTTTAAGAAAACAGGAAGGCCCTGAAATTGGTAAATAACAGGCAGTAAAACAAGATAAGGTTAAATGGTTTACATAAAACAGACTCTTGTAGACATAATAAAACATCTCGGGATTAGTCCTTCAAGTAAACCATGTCCTTGCATGTCCTTGAGATAACAACATAGCCAGAGGTTAGGATGAACTTCGCTGTTGGCTCCCAACAGTGTAGGAAAGGTCCCAGTAGGTAGCAGTTTTGTTTTTCCCTGCAAGGTTCATCAAATGGCTTAACTCTTTCTACTTTCATACTCAGGAAGAAACTTTCTTGATCCTCCACAGGATTTTATTTCAGTTGGTGATGCTTTCCCCAACAATATCATACCTCTGTGCTATGGAATGCAGGTCAGACTAAAGCACAGATGAGGTTTCTACTTCTATCTTAGGAGGGTATGAAATGTTTACATTACTTTATCATTTAGGGCCTGCTTACACAGGAGTAGCTGGCCCAACTTACTGGCATAGGTGCAGGATTCTTTGCAGTAACTCAAAGACCTTCCCACTGACTTTGTTGATAATATCAAATCTCATCTATATATCTAAGTCTTACAATCCCTCTATATCTCATTCACATAACAGATGAAATTGCAGTGATAGCAAGATAATGAGAATTGCAAGCCAAGATAGATTGTTCTTCTGGTCTGCACTTTGAGTCTATAGGAGTATTTTGTTAAGTAACAGGTCTTTTTAAAAAAAGATAATCTAGAAAGTATTGTTTAACTTAACTTTTATGGCTGCTTGATTAATTATCTTATGCCTCTTTTTTATATGTATAGTACAGTTTTATAACTAGGAATTTGCTCTACCCTAACCATAAGATATATATATATATATATATATATATATATATATATATATATATATATATGAGAATATCTGAAGAACCACGTGAGGGAGAAAGTCCTTCCAAAAGTTAAAATTTTGTGTCTGTGAATATGGCCTAGTGGCAAGAGTTCTTGCCTCGTATTTATGAAACCCTAGGTTCGATTCTTTAGCACCACATATATAGAAAAGGCCAGAATTGGTGCTATGACTCAAGTTGGCAGAGTGCTAGCCTTGAGCAAAAAGAAGCCAGGGACAGTGCTCAGGCCCTGAGTTCAAGCCCCAGGACTGGCAAAAAAGTTACACTTTTATTTTTCAAATTCACTTTGTGTTTTATTAAATAAATCATGCAATATTGTCACAGGAGACTGTAACCATATAGTATTAGTCTCATACCACTATTACTAAGAGCATTCTTTTTATTGGGTTCTTAATAATGTATGTGCATTCTGTGCCAACATACTTATCACTCTTGAAATGAGGAATTTATAGACCAAAACTTATGTAGTGGGGAAGAAGTGGGCAATTCCTGGTACCTGTACAGGACAGTGAACTTTGTGCCATTCTTAGCAAAAATATCTTCTTAACAACACTATACCTATGTTGTTGTTTGAAAATGTATTGTTGTGCCAAGTCGCAAGACCACCACCAAGAAGACCACCGAGACTCAGACATTTCCGAAATGTAAAAGCAAGGCAAGGCTTTATTTAAGCGAGCTGCAACTCGGGCCTCATCCTACCCACCGACACAGCGGAGGTTAGGAGGAAGCCCCGAGCTGTGATTACACAGGGCTTATAAAGGCAAAGAACAAGGTTACAACAATCAGCTGTTCAAGCAAGCAAGATTAGGACACAGGTACAAATCTGATTGGCTCAGGGTTCGATTCTAAAATGGGGTTCACGTGGTAAAATGGGGTTCATGTGGTAAAGTGGGGCCTGACTTCAAAGTCTGGCACTTCAGTATGATTAACCTATTTGCAGGCAAAGAAATACCCTAAAAGAGATCAATTTATTTGCTATATGGACAGTAGGAACTTAGACATTTGAATACTAACTTACAAACTCTTCTCACTACATATCACTATACAGCCATACTTTTTAACTCTCTAATAAAGCCTGGCCAAGTTGACTCAATCATGTCATCTTAGCTACTCCTGATATTTCTGGTTGTAGCAGAAAAGTCTGTGACTCTAGTTAACCATCAGAAGACAGACTAGAGGCATGGCTTAAGTGGTACTGCGCAGCCATGAGCAAAAACAGGAGTTAGAGTACAATGCCCTGAGTTTAAGCTCTTTTACTCATTCAAAAACAAAAACTGTCTCATGAAGAAGTATCTTCTTTTTTAAGACAGTCACTACCCCATGAAAAAGAGTGCATGTAGAGAGGACTTGTAGAGTTTGGAAATCATTTCTCAAAGTTGCCTTAAACTTACAAAAATTTAATCTTCAGCTGAACCTTTTGTAGTAAGTGGAGTAGACAAGTATTATTTCTCTTTAAAAATTTGTTGAAGTGATGAATTAGTAATAAAAAGACTGAGAATTCCTTACCTTGAGGTATTACTATGAAGTTGTAAAAATTAATATTGATAGTAATGTACAAATTAAGCTACAGTCTACTTTTATTAATAATATAAATTATTATCAGGACAAATTTTTTTATCAATGCACCTGCTAATTTTCAAGAAAGTATGTTTTATAGAGTTTTTCTATAAAAACTCTATAAAACATTTTCCTCTATAAAACTTTCATTATCTTCTTTATCTACTAATTGTCTTACACAGGACTCAGTGTTCTATTTCCTTTAACATATTAAAACTTAATGACTGCAATGTTGATCATAGCATTTTGGAGCAGTGATTGAATAATCAGAGAAGTTTTCAATAGACATAGCTAATAACTACTCAGATCTTATAACGTGCTCATAACTGCATTTTAACTTCTATAGGGCATATTCTCAATACATACAAATTACAGTATAATATATTTATGTTATTTTACTTCTTTACTTTCCTCCTTTGGAATCAAACTTTGCTTTCTTATCAATTTAGCAATAGAAATAACTAAAAGTTGGTACAGAAAAAAATATTTTGCTTTAATATTACAAAAATTATTGCAAAATAATTACAACAAAATTATTACAACATATTAATTTTGATTTAACTATATTACATTAAAATATTTCAATATAGCCTACATAAAATCAACTTTGATTTTACAAGACATTTTAACTTACATATTTATAAGAGTTATAGTTAAGGTCATAGATTCTTTAATATTATCACTATCTTGAAATAATTCTACAAAAGAGTTTCAATCCAGCATGTTCATTTATGTGTACCACACAACTTGATCAGTGCCATCTCCTCTATCCTTCTCATTCTACTGCCATATAGCACAACTCCATTCATTCTCTCAAGTTTCTTAGTTTAGTTTCACTTATGCATATTGAGTGTTATGATTGTATTTACCTTCCATTCTATTTTCTTTTCTTTTTTTTTTTTTTTTTTGGTGTTTTTTTTTTTTTTGCCAGTCCTGGGCCTTGGACTCAGGGCCTGAGCACTGTCCCTGGCTTCCTTTTGCTCAAGGCTAGCACCCTGCCACTTGAGCCACAGCGCCACTTCTGGCCATTTTCTGTATATGTGGTGCTGGGGAATCGAACCCAGGGCCTCATGTATACGAGGCAAGCTCTCTTGCCACTAGGCCATATCCCCAGCCACCTTCCATTCTATTTTCTACTCCCACCCTTAACCCCCATTCTATCTCAAACATGTTTCTGCTTCCTTAACACCTTAGATTTTTAAGAGAAAGACAAAAAACATAACACTTTAATAATCTACAAGAATATTGTAAAAGAATATAGTGCTCTGCATGTAGCGTAAGTAGTTTGATTGACTCCTAATATAGCCATTATCACACTACTAACTTCCATGTAAGTTTCTAATTCTCAATGTGGCTCCAAATTTTCAGGTCACTGTACTACACATATGTTTTATTGCCCTTAATAGCTAGTATATGGGAAGTACAATTAAAATGCAAAAAGGTCCTTGGTCAAGTAGCCAGGGTCCTCAATAACGAATTGACTTCATCTTATCCTTGAGATGTTGCTACCTTAATTTTAATAAAATAGATTTCAAATATTTGCCTAAACTTTTTCATAAATAAATTAGATCCAAGTTCTCTAATATATATATATATATATATATATATATATATATATGGAAATCAGAATTTAATATTATTGCTATAACGTATAAAACACATAAATGTAGCATTTAGATTGCAAATGTAAATTTCAGCAGAAATGAAATATCTGTCATATAACTGATACGTAACACTTTCTCTCAAAACTATTTTCTTCAACACATACTGAGGGAAAAGGTATTTTCCCCTATGTAGCAATACAGTGGAAACTATGCTTTTTTGTGATAGGGTTTTACAATACATAGAAATTGACTAAATAGTGAAAAAATGTTTAAAAACCCTGAATAAGTTAAAAGTGAGCAAGAGAGACTTACTCTAATCTCATAGCATTTGTAGAAAGAGACGTGACCTAAATTGCATTGGTTCTGATTCAAAGATAAATCCACTCTTAGATCTAAAACAGTAAAAGGATTATTGTTTTAAAGAAACTTCTGTTTAAAAGTTCAAATTCTAACAAGTTTGACAAGAAATATACTCACTACCTTATGCATGTAACATCTGTACATCCCCTTGACAATAAAGTTAAATTTGAAAAAAAATGTTCAAATTCTAAAACAAGGATGAAATCATTCTGAAAGAATGACTTCCAGTTAATAACTATTGAAGTATTAGAGTCATTAAATTATCTCCAAATTAGTATCTAAACAAAGAAGCAAATGCTATGCTATGCTATTATTTGCCTCTAACTTATAATAGTCTATATTTCCTGCTCTCAAATAAGTAGCTCCATACAAACACAACTCCAGTAGCAACAGACTGGAGCTCTAAATAACTTCATCTATCATTGTTTATTTGATTTGAAAATGTCATATGCTCAACATAATTCCACAAGTGAAAAAAATTATACAATTAATTTAGCACTTTATTTTTCTGTAAAGACAAATATGCAGATTGAGCCTGCACATTATTATGTACTTTTCTTGTTCAGGGTAGGAAAAGTTGGCATTCCAGAGGTGATCACACTTGATGGAAAACTATATAGTGCTCATCATTAATTCAGCAACTTAAAGAACTTACTTCTTAGAATTTATCTATATTGCCACTAGTTGAAAAAATAACTTAGCTACTGCAGAAGAAAGTATGTTTGTAATGAAGCCTATTAGTGTTTCAAAAAGTCCTGTTGTCTAAATATGTGAGCAAATGATGAGTAAACACTTGGAAGTAAACATGTAAGAACAATCATATATGCATTTAATTATATAAATAAACTATATTCCAAGAAAACATGATAGATCATATATAGTAAATTTCTACAAAACAAAAATGAGCAGTTACTTTCTAATAACCACAATTTCTGTCAAAGAACAATATCTCATCCTGGGGGAAAATTGAAACCTTTAACAAAGATTTTCACTTATAAAATCTGTTACAGATCTTTACTTACATTTTAGCCTATGGAGAAAAACAGAAAAGCTCCTAAATGCCAGCTTATTAAGCTAGTCATGCATTTTGCTGCACATTATAAAGCAGTCAAACATGCTCAAGGGGCTCATAAGCATATTTTGGAGTTAAGAAATATCATTTACACCATTTTTATGTTATCGATATTATCACTAGGGAAGAAAACTAAGTCTTAAACTACTGTAAATCTCCAATCTTGCTCACCTTTGTATAATTTTATTTTAATAGACTGTGACTCACATTAGTGACTATTTGATCAATGGATAAGGTTAATAAAATAATACATTTACTGCATATAGTTTACTTAATTCTTAGAACATTTATAGCACAGCAAAATGGTATAAAATGAGCTTGTGATTTTCAGTGAAGTACATTGAATAGATTTTGAATTTTCTCTGTTGGAATGAAATTTTGACCAGGTTTTATTGTTTTTTCTGTGCAGCCTGAACACTGATGCCGGAACTCCAACTGATCATAGGCACGAATAGGGTGCTGTAGCAGTTACCTGCTTACCTAGTGTTGTAATTCTTTAGAATTCATATTCAAACTCTTATCATATGGAATCTTTGATTACTCTTTGTTTATACCTGATCAATAGAACCTTGCACATACAGGAGAGATGTGCTAGGGATTGGGCCTCACAAATTTTAGGGGCTAAAAAATGATCATTGGACATGATACTCTATATTTCATTAACCCCTTTTTTCCAAAGGAGTTCATAGTGTTTCACAAACATTATTACATTTATCCACACAGCAAACTCCTAATGGGGTAAGTAGGTAGAAGAATGCTTAAGACAGAGAAAATTCTATTTCTGGAGGGTATGAGAGAAAATAAAATGCAGACACACCTACTTTAAGCTGGTGTTATCAGGAAAGAACTTAATATTTGTCCAACATATTTAACAGAAATTAAATCAGGAGGAAATTCAGTTGTACAAATGATCAATATTTCTTATTACATCCTAGAATCTCACTTTTATAAGAGTAAAAAATATTGCCTGTTGTGTTATCTAAAGGTATATAAGGAGCTCTAGTTTCTAGATTTTCCATTTTCCCTTGAATGTTTGATGTTGCAGCAAATTATTTAACTCCTTACTATTAGGTCATTCCTTATCTTTAAAGAAGGCCATGATAGAAACAAAAGTTACCCCAAATACTCCCTTTGTTCTTTTCTTCTCTTTTCCCATCCCCAGTGTTCCTTCTTTGTTTTTGTATTAAGGAATGAGAAGAAAAATCTATTAGACAGATAAGAAAGGAGAAAATCAGATGATCGATTATTAACATTATGGATATTTTCTATAATTCCTCCTCTGATCTAGACATGGTTAGATGTCTTAACATGTTCAATGATTCTGACTAAATGGGTCATTTGGCTTGAATTGCCCAGGAAATAGCTGAAATATTAACTGTTTACCTATTGGTGACCTGGCCACAGAATGTGGCAGACATATGCCATCATTTTCTTGCATCTTAGGAGTCAAATAAAGCAGTATTTCTGTGATCAAACCATTTAGTGCCTGTCCAAAGGTGCTTTTCTTCCACCATGTAAAATCAAATCCATTGTGTTATATTTAAATTCTGATGTGACAAAAGCTCTACTCATCTTATGCTAAGAGCCAATTGAGATTTTGTCCATTCCCTAATAATCAGTTCCCTGTTGCAGTATGTGAAATGTCTGTTGGAATACCCCCCCACCACCACCTTCTGCTCCTTTTTAGATACTACCTTAATTCAAACCAATGTGACATTTTAGTTACTTTAAGCTCCGAAGAGTTTTTCATCCAAAGGCACAGGGATTTGGTTTCTGGTGTCATGAAGTCATGAAGTCATGAAGAAAGACTGAGGCAAATCAAATAAAATGAATGATGAATAACTGAAAATATAATATCTAAAATTATCTCCTTATGTATTCAGGCACTATATTGAATGATATGAGAAATTGAACAGCAATTTCAAATTATCTTACTTAAAAAGACACTACTGTATTTTCACAAATAGAGATCTTTTATTTAACTTGGTTGACCCATAAGTAATCCTATGTGTGTGGGTTTTTTCTGGCTTTTCACAGCATATCTACTTTTTTATGACATCTGGTTTTAGCTATCCTTTTCATAATTTTTAACTATATAACACACATAGGATGCAAATCTCATATTTCCTGGGGCTTGGGAAAGCCAGTTGTGGACTTTGAAGGCTAAGATAATTCAGCTGATCAGCAGAAGGTCTTCCATATGGAAAAGGCCATGCCAGCCTTCTGTGCTGTGTGGTCTGTTCATGTCGGGCAGTGTTGTGCTAAGACTGCATGAGCTAGCATTTGTATGTTGAAAAAAAATGACCACGTTTTATATATCAAATTCTCCCTTTTATCTATCTGATAAATCTTACAGCAATAAACTGTGCCAGCTTTCCCCAAATGTCAGTGTGTGTCTCTCCTTATAAGTTCCCAACCGCTAACATTCCTCTGGAGAGGCTTTGCTCATTGCTTTTCCTGGTCTTTAATCTTGTTTACATCCAGAATGCATGTGAGATCATCTCTGTTTGGAGCTCAAGTACAAACCCTTTTAAAAACATGAAACATTCAATTACTAATTAGCTGTTTCCTGTTCCTAATGAAGTGAGCATGCCGGGTTTGTATTAAAATGCAGCTACTGCTCTCTTCTGTTTATGGCTCCAGATGTTTTGTTTTATCTAGGAGTTTACCTTGACAGCTACTACTAAATGATAAATCACTCATATTATAGCTCAAATGCATTTTGAAATTGAAATGTGGCAAACTTTGAGATTGCTCCAAGAATCAGTGTCAGTTAGCAGGTCAATACTGGCTTCTACCTATGGTCATTCAGGATTGGCACATGTAAAACAGTAAATGCGTGTGTGAAAACAGTATGCAGCATGCCCAAAGAAATCTATTTGGCTACTATTCTCCAAATTTAAATTTTTATTTATTGTATTCTGGGTTAAAAAAATCACATTAATACTGTCTTTTTGCTAGCCTAGTTTGCTTTGGAGTTTCAAGCCTCTATGGAAAATTTCTGATAAGCCTATAAGCAGATAAATTTAAT
Organism: Perognathus longimembris pacificus; assembly: GCF_023159225.1. Taxonomy (NCBI): domain Eukaryota; kingdom Metazoa; phylum Chordata; class Mammalia; order Rodentia; family Heteromyidae; genus Perognathus; species Perognathus longimembris. The sequence continues at coordinate 50,504,047 of NC_063188.1, read as the reverse complement.
AAAGGGTGGAGTAGATGTGTTTGCCTCTTTTAGTAATGGCAAATTATTGAACATAATAAGATTTTTTCAGAAATTATTTTGTCATTACTGTATTTGTGCACCTTTTTTTGAGAACCTAATGTGTTTTGTTACTGTTTTCAAGTTTGTGATGTTCACAATTTGTACTGCATGATCTAAGCTTTGCTGTATTATATAAATTTCAATTCTGGTAAAGTGGCTTTGCCACTTTGAGTTTTCCTTTGAAATGTAGGCTGTGTATACAGTGGATGAGGTAGACTGGAGAGGCTGAGCACTAAAACGGGTCCATTTCATCACAGGAAATAATCCATTCACAAAGGAGTCTTAGCAATTCTCTGGGGTGAAAAGTTATCGGTTAACAAAAGCATAAATTTGTTTCTTCAGGTCCCTGAAAAAATGTAGGTGATTTTCATAAGTTTCTTGGGGGAAATGTTTGGTTATCCCCTATTGAAATCTAGCCCTCTGTCTAAACAGATTCAATTCTTTGATTCTTCCATTACTGTGCCACACTTGTAGTTCTGTGATGTTTTCAAGAAAATTCCACTAGCTGACCATAATACTATCTCCACAGAAGGAATGAATAATATAAAATTTATATAATATTTTGAAAAGTAATGTACTTTTTTCCTTAAAATGGAAAGCTTTAGCAGACTGAGTGAATATTTTACATAGGCACATCAGTTTATTATGATAATGTATTTTTCTCTCCATCCTATGTGAAGATGGCACATTTGACTCACAAATATGTACATTTTAGCTGTTTCTTAACAAAGGTAATGGACTTGTACTAAACTCTCCATACTCTCTGGATAGCAATGTTAAGGCAAAAAGATGGGGAATAGTTTTTTAAAAATTTCCAATAATAACCTTTAGATAACATCACTTAGATGTTAGATGTTATCTAAGTGTAGTGTGTAGTGGACTCTGGCTTACCAGCATGTAAATGAATATTGGTTTGATCATCATTCTTACAATGATATTCAGAATGAGTCTCCCTTCATGCAATATACACAGTCTTAGGTTGAGCTGGGGAAAAGGAAGTTATTAATGTATAACATCATTATTTTAGATCAAAAACTAGATAATCTCTATCCCCTATTTTCATTAAAACATAGGGACTTCAACTGTACCATTATGTAAAAAGAGAAAAAATATATATAGCTCACTATAGGCATGATAACATAGTTTATGGGAAGTCTTTATCAGTCTTTAATGTCTTCAATGCTGTGGAAAGAAAAACAGACGTAGAATGAAACTCGAGGAATCATTGAAAACTGACACAGGAACATATGTTAAGTTCAAGTTTACCAATATATTAAATCAAGCCTGTTGAGTTCAGTCATTTTTGTTTCTTGGAGATAAAAGTTTTAATGTGTTTAAGTATATATCAGAATTACTCCACATAACTAACCTGTTTTCTTTTTTTTAAAGGAGGTAACTATTACTGTTTAGCAATGGCACAACAGTTTTATTCGGCCTGAAAGGTCCCTGCTGGCTTTACATAAATGAAGATGCTTGTGATTCCAGTTTGTTTCTGAAACTATTCAACATGGAAATATTTCAGTTGTGTTTATCAGTAAAGCTTTCTTTACTGAAGTAAATACCCAATCAATGTTACACTTTTAAAAGGAACGTGTATGTATTTTAAAGGCAATGATGTAAACCTTGTCTTTGCATTAGATTTCCCAGTTTAAGAATATGACCCAAATCCTAATGGCTAAAGTAACTTGACTGTATTTGATGTTTTTCTATGCTCATTTCAGCTTGGCTTTTTTGTCTTTTAAGGAAAAATATGGTAGTGTGTTAGAGATTAGAAACTTACATGTATGGTTTCTCTGTTTTGCCACATGTTAAGTTAAAGTACACTTACTTTGTTAAAAAATGTACTTGCTAAACTTCAGTATAAATAAAAGCATTTTGAATTTGTCACTTGTCACTGAGTTTTTCTTTTTTAAATTTTCAGCTATAGTCAGAATACATAGTACAACTGTTGTTTTGCTACTTCCAAACAAATGTGAATATATATCTTGTTCAATTTCACCAGAATAAATAGGTCAATATTCTTGCCTTCCACAATTCTTTTGATTCACATAGCTCTTTCCCTAGCTCTTTGTGATCAGTGCATCTTCTTCCAAGAGAAAACAATTTGGTAATCCAAGAGCTATAATATGTTTTCTGAATATCTATTGTTTCCAAAACATTTCTGCAAGATTCACTTTCAACTGAAAATAAAAAAATAAACAAAACAGGTACCTGTTTACTCTAGCCCAAAGAAATTCTTGCTCTCTACATGTCTGCATCAACACTGATAAAAACCCAATGTTATTTAGAGCCTTACTTTGTAATTTCTCGAAACAGTTTTTATCATCTCCTTGTTTCTGATCTAGTATAATCCCGGAAATCACTTACATTCTGGTTTACTCAGGAACCGGTTAGGTTTTTTTTTAATGCAGTGGCAATGACACTTCCATTCCTGGCATATCCTGTGACTAATATACCATAATCTACATAGCTTTGAGCTAGCCACTCTCACTATAGATCTTTTAGTTTGGAACTATGTTTCTATTTCCACAGAAGGTTCCTTTCACTATCAGCTCATCATCATCCTAATTATTACAAGACTGGAGACAACTGACAGTACTACAACTCTTTGCTATAAAGGAGAAATATACCTTCAGGTACATTTTTATTCTATAACCTGGCTTTGAATAGTATACTACACTCTGCACCATAACGCAAGATACAGGGTCCATATAGTCAATTACATTGATATGCAGGCTTGAATTATTTAATGGCAATGTACTTATGAGTTGTCCAACACTTTGAAGTCCAGGTGTTCATTTTTTTTGTTGGTCATGGAGCTTGAACTATGGGCCTGAGCATTGTTCCTAAGCTCTTCAGCTCAAGGCTAGCACTCTACCAATTAAGCCACAGCACCACTTCTGGTTTTATGATAGTTAATTGGAGATAACTTTCCTGTCCTGGCTGGCTTTGAACCACCATCCTCAGATCTCAGCTTCCTTAGTAGCTAGGATTACCAGTAAGAGCCACCAGAGCCTGGCTAGGTGTTCATTATTGTTTGTCACTCAACATCGCATGGCACCAGTTGTCTCAACTGGCTGAATATTGATGGGGCTAATCAACATATAAAGACAAAAGACTTATTTGAGCTCATGGTTTCAGAGGTTCTAGTTCACAATTGCCTTTAGCCCACAATGAAGTACAGGGTGGACCAAAATCCCTTACATATTCAGGAAACCAAGAGATAAGAAAAGGATGGAGATGCCTCTAGTAGCCCTTTCAATGGCACACCCTGCTAAACCTAGCTTCTTCCACTCCTTAAAGATTCCACCACTTCCCAATCATGCCACAGGCAACATTTAATGACAATTCTTTCAAACTTGCACCTTTGGAGGATTCTCATGCAAACCACACCCTTCTGCTTCCAGAACCCAAAAGCTCATGTATGTCTCATAATATGAAATTATGAGATTTACTTACTAAGAGTTCTCAGAGTTCTCTTGTTCCCAACCTTGCTCACAAGTCCATTCCAAAGTCCATTGAAGCCTAAAAGTAAACTCAGCCATGTACCTCTGTAATTTTTTTTAACATATTCTAAGGTAAATGCTATTAGGTTTGGTGTATATTTCCTCTCTTAAAGGGAGGACTTGGAGGGATACAAAGGATGGATCAGGGGGAAAAGTACAACTGACGATACAGAGTGAATACCCTATATATTAATGGTCAACTTTGGGGCTGATACTGGCAAGATATGGGATTCTAAGAGCTTGAACATGCTTTTGCAACAGCTTTATTGATTGCAGACCACAAAGCTATTCCATTTTGCTGGCACTGCATGCTATCATTATCTTCTCTCACACCCATTCCATGTTATTGATGCCCCCACATTTGGGAGTTTCCATTGAAGCTCTATGCTTATAGCTTCAAATATCACCATTATATCCTGATTGCATAGACTTTCACCCTGAAACACTGTCTAGCTTCTCAAGTTTTCCCTTGAAATCTTAGTGGAAGCCTCCATGGATGCGTAAGTCCGGATTTCTAAATTCTTATAAAACCAACATCAAATGGAAGTGCCACTGTAAATGTTACCTGGTTCATCTTGAATCATGGACAAGGCATCTGTCAAGTAGCTTGACAGCTGAACACAAGCAAAGAAGCTTTTAGACGGTTTTGTGTATATGGGACACCTGGTGCTTCCTTCTCAAATGAAAAAACCTTGTAACATATTTGCATTTCTACATCTTTGAGCCTTTGATGTACCCTTGCAGATTTCTTATTATGATCTTCAGACATTCTTCCTATTATCTTGATGCAAACTAGATACTCCTTTTTACACGCAATAATGTCTTTAGCCACTGCATTCTTCTTTCTTTACTGTAAGGTGATGTACAGAGGGGTGACAGATACATAAGTCCCTCCCTCATTTTCTCCTCTGTCTTTTCCCCAACTCTCCTCTTCCTCCAAGTTATAAAGTTCATTTCCATCATAGTGTCTAGTGAGTATCACTGTTGCATTGGTTCACCCTTTGCACCACCATTTCTGTGATTCCTCTTCCCTTCCACAAATTAGATAAACTTATATACAAGATAAGAGGAATAGAAATCCAAAACAATGACACCAGGGCATAAACCAAAGAGAAAAGGAAAGAAAGAAAGAAGGAAAGAAAAAGAAAGAGGGGCTGGGGATATGGCCTAGTGGCAAGAGTGCTTGCCTCGTATACATGAGGCCCTAGGTTCGATTCCCCAGCACCACCTATACAGAAAATGGCCAGAAGGGGCGCTGTGGCTCAAGTGGCAGAGTGCTAGCCTTGAGCAAGAAGAAGCCAGGGACAGTGCTCAGGCCCTGAGTCCAAGCCCCAGGACTGGCCAAAAAAAAAAAAAAAAAAAAAAAAGGAAAGAAAGAAAGAAAAAAGAAATAATCACAAACAGTGTACTTCTTTTCTGGTCAGTGGAAAAATCTTCTATCTTTTCTTCCCTGTTCCTTTTTGCTCTTGATTGTCACTGTGCATTTAGCTAAAGGTAGCCGCTAATACCCATGTTGCTGTTTAAATACTGAGCTGAATCCATAAAAATTTTTTAAGATTAGGCTCCCACATAATCTCAGGGCATTCACATTCTTCACCACTATATAGCAAGCTACTCAGGTGGGTGAAATCTGATTATTGTAGTTTGAAGCCAGCTCAGGTAAATGAATCTCTTAACTACAACTAACCAGCAAAAGGCCAGAAATAAAACTGTGGCTCAAGTGATAGAGCAATAGCCTTGGCCAAAAGGCATTGAAGCCCTACTACTAGAACACACACATACATATATGTGTGATTGCACACGCACACAGGCACACACAGACACATTATTAGATATTTAAAGACCAATAGTTATAGTACAAATGTAAAGAAGAAAAAATATTTTACATAGTACAATCAACTGTCAAGCTTTAAGACAATTTAATGAATCCCTAATAAGCATGTCTGAAGGAGGAGAGCAAACATAAAAAACAAGCACCACCTAAGCCCCAACACAAGCAAGTGGAAGGTATCATTCACAGAACATAAAGGTGTCTACTCTAAGGAAGCACATTATTCTTGTCCAGCTTTTGTGAGAGTTAAGTCTTGATAGTTAATGTGGGGCTGTGTTATAGAGCACCTTGAATAGACAGCAATGAGCATATTTCTGACACCCAAATAAAAGGTGACATCTGTGAGAGACGTCAGATGGATTGAATAGAGAAGATGCCAGAAGAGAGACAATTACATTTCATAAAACAATCATTTCATTTTTTCGCTTCCATACTTCTATGTTAACAGCAAGATAGGGGTGTAATTTTGGTAAGACACATAGAACCAATGAGAATGGGAAGAATACATGGGTCAATCAGGCATGTAAAGAAAGTAGTAGCAAGGTTTAATATGTGGATTTAAGTTTCCAACAAATAGTAATGAAAGTGTGAATCATAAAGTGAGTTTTATTTGAAATCAAACACTTCATCTGAACACTGTTTATTTCAGCGTAGCAATACAAGCAATTCCTGAATTCTTAAAGGCATGACAAAAGAACAAAGAATATCTTTTATAACATGAACCATAGCTCCAACGAGGTTCACATCCTTGTTCATCTTTCAAGGTTTCAAGCTCTTTTTTTCACTAAAATGCAACTTGTTTTGTCACTTGTTCAAGTAAGAAATTCCTGAAGTTTTATCCCACGCTGCCATCTCTATTTCCCTGCACTTATTACCATCAAAGTCACAGCTCCCACACAGTATTAAAGTCCCATGCAATTTCTTCTCCCATCATTTGGAAGACTGAATGGAGAAAGAAATAATTCCATATCTTGTTTTTAAGGATGTAGTAGTTATTAGAACTTTTGTGTCCAATGAGGAATTCAGCAATTCTTTTTTTCCAATCGACAAGAACTTTGTATTTGATAGATAGTAGGGACTTTTGCAACACAGCCAGTTCTATAAATAATCTTCTGGGCATAATTGCACTTTGTTGGCTTTAGAAGGTAGACATAAGTGACAACTTTTATATGAAAAATGTGTTTTCATTCTGAACAAATAGACCAACAATGAAACTGTTGGACACATCCCACATGGAAATTGAGAATTGCCTAGTAGTACACAGACATTGTCAGGGAAGAAGATACAGTTTGTAAGCAAATTTTTGAATGATTAAAATTATTATTTTAAACATGCATATATTGAGGGATGGACTATTGGTGGTAAATAACTCATTGGTACAACCTATATTGTCTATGTCAATAACTTCTTATGTCTAATTTATATTTTATTTTTTGTGACATTCCTGGGTCTTTAACTCAGGGCCAAGGTGCTGTCCCTAAGCTTCCTTGCTCAAGGCTAGTGCTCTAACACTTGAGCCACAACACCATTTCTGGCTTTTTCTGAGTGGTTTGTAGGAAATAACAGTCTCATGGATTTTCTGCCCAAATTGGCTTCAAACTGTGATGTTGATGTTCAGATCTCAGCCTCCTGAGTAGTTAGGATTACACTGGCACCTGGCACTAATCTATATTTCCTTTATAGTCAGATTTATAAGTATGATTTTCCCTGTATCAACTAACATGCTTAAAGTTCTGTGGTTCAGCTTATTTGTCTCTTATTCATCTATCCAGTCTGTGACTGCTTCTAATATCTATTTCTCAGATTGTTTGAATTCTTCTAGCTTCAAATTATACTCATATAGATTCTTTATCCAGTTTATTTTCTATTTCTATAAGAAAATACCTAATCTTAGGTAATTTATAAACAATAGTTTCATTTTGACTCATGGTTACAAACACTCAGAAGACCAACAGCATAGCCCTAGCATCTGTTCAACTTCTAGTAAAGAGCTCATGCTCACATAATGCATCACATAATGATGAAAAAGAAGACAAGTAAGTAGCTGTTCACAGAGAAGGAAACACAACATGTGGCCTTTCCTCACAAGGCATTATCATAGCAGCTAATTCTATCTTGTAAAAATGAATACTGTCATATGAAAGGCATTAGTCCTGTTTTTATTTTTATTTTTATTTTGTCCAACATGGGGCTTGAACTCAGGGCCTGAGTGCTGTTCCTGAGAGCTTTTTACTCAAGGCTACTGCTCTACCACTTTGAGCCACAGCTCCATTTGTAATTTTTGGGTGGTTAACTGGAGATAAGAGACTTACAGATTTTCCTACCTGGGCTGGCTTTTAACCATGATCTTCAGATTTCAGCTTTCTAAGTAGCTAGGATTATTAATTACTGCCTCCTACCACTACCAGAGTGGCCCTTAAATTTAAAAATGAATTGTGGAAGAGATGAATCATATTTTCATTAATTTATTTACTGTCAAAGTGATGTACAGAGGTGTTACAGTTTCATATGTAAGGCAGTAAGTACATTTCTTATCAAACTTATCTCCTTTAATTTTCTCTCACATTCCCCCTCCCAATAACACCCATGAGTTGTACAGTTGGCTTACAGTATATTGTTCTGTAAGCATTACTGGTGCATTGGTTCACCTTTTACCCTTTGTCTTTCTAGTTTGATGTTCCTCTTCCCTTCCCACATTCCAGTAAATGTATATACAATACCCAGGGTACCAAAATCAGTAACAGTGACATGAGAGATAAAACCCTGAAGAAGAAAGACAAAAGAAAATAGCATAATTTCACATGGTACTTTAAAAATAACAACAGTAATCCCTAACATTTAAAAATCGTGTTTCTTCAGTAGAAATATTGGCTCATTATTTTTTGACGTATCTATCGTTCATTTAGATAACAAACATTTATTGAAGGATCACTGTGTTGCATGTTGGGTGCACAAGACAAAATGGAATCTGCCTTCATGGATCTTGGATCCATGTATCTTTATATATAATTACATGTCCATGTGATATCAACGGACCAATAAAGTTCTGTGGATGCAGAGTAGGAAATCAAGACTTAAGAGATAAAGAAATTCTCTTGGATGGAATGAGACCAGCAACATGAAGGAAAAGGAATAGAGGTTAGGCTACCTTCAAGCAAAGATACAATTTAGTTCTAGAAAATTCTTGTCTTGGTTGTTTCTACACTCTTCCTTCTCTGTTATATTGGCATTGCGTATCATTTTTTTTCTCTCTTGATTTTTTTCCTATTCTGTGATTTACTCTTTTGGACTCATAAAAGTAGATAGCTATAGGAGACTAAGAGTGGATATACAGAAAAAGGGCAATATAGGGAAAATGATACAAACTTTCACTTAGAAAAAAATAAGGTTAATGATCATGCACAGAATGGTGAGTATAGTTAATACATAATGCCAAATTAAAATTACATGGGCGGGGAATATGGCCTAGTGGCAAGAGTGCTTGCCTTGTATACATGAAGCCCTGGGTTCAATTCCCCAGCACCACATGTACAGAAAACGGCCAGAAGTGGCGCTGTGGCTCAAGTGGCAGAGTGCTAGCCTTGAGCAAAAAGAAGCCAGGGGCAGTGCTCAGGCCCTGAGTCAAGGCCCAGGACTGGCAAAATAAAACCAAATTAAAATTACAAATTTTAAATAACTCCACAACAAAAAGTATAGTAGAAAAGGTGGTAGCACGATTATAAATCTAATTTAGTCATTCCAATAGGTATATGTATACAAAACATTATATTGTACTGTGTAAACATATGCATGATTACTTCCCAATTTAAAAGGTAATATATTAAGAAATTGAACGTGGCTCCAATTAAAGAGTGCTCACTTTATATCTTACAGCAGTCCTGAATCCCCTCAAGGGTACAAACTTTTCTCCCAAGATCCCTAGTGATAATTCTTATGCTCTCTGCAACTGTGAGACAAGAAAGAAAAAAAAAATTCTATTTTCTTGGCCATCACAGATAAGATGTTTGGTTTGAGTAACTAAGAAGAGTAGACATTTGTTAAGAAATTTACATTTGATGAAAGTAATTAAACACATTTGAAGCTTTTGGTAAGAATAGCTTTCTGTTGTTTCTATATGTGATCAGGTTTGAGGAGTTCCTTCTTTATGTCTTTAATTTTATTTGAAGTGTTACAGATGTAAAATGGCAATGATTCCTAGATTTTTTTATCATTGTAACTATTATAGTGATAGCCTGACATTTTTCTTGAAACCTGGACACCAATTGCTGGTTAGAAATATTTTCCATGGAATTCTTTGTACTTTAAATAAACCATTACTTTGAAAAAAAATATTTACATTTGACCAATTACTTTTACATACATAATTTCATATAATGGCAACTATTAAAATATTTCTAATGGATGTATTTTCATTTATTTCCATACTGTAATGGGGTCCCCCCAAGGGAGGGGACCACAATGTAATGGGGTCCAAGGGTGGTGGGATTCCCCCATTCCTCCAAGAGTCCTCCACTCAGAGACAGTCTCAAGTAAAAAGATGGATTTATTGGGGAAGTAAAAAGTATACTGACCGGCCAGGGTCATGGCCCAGACTCAGGAGCTGGAACCGCAACCATAAAAAGCAGGCTGACCGGCAAGGGCCACAGCCCAGACTCAGGACCTGGGACCATGCCCTGGGCCACGTTCAGGATCAGGTTATAAAGGCAAACACCACATGGTCAAGTGTGCCACACACAGGTGACCAATGAGGTTACAACACTTACAGAGCATGCCAGGTCACACGCAGGTGGCCAGTGGAGTTACAGTCTGTCTCATAGTAACTGTTTGAACCAGTCTATCATTTTAGACTTGGCTCACAGATTTGGCGGGGCTCACATGATGCAGGCTGATATGCCTACTCATGGGAGGGTACAGGTTTAACCCTGAATGTTCCACTACTCAGGTGGTCAAGCAGTTTATACAATCTTATCACAGCAAAGGGGAACTTCCCTGGATAGGGCGGGGAGATCTTAGTGAAGAGATGGAGTCTATCTGACACCCCTCAACAGCCAATGATGGCGCTGGCTAGATCTGATCTCCATATTACATTCCCCTCCTTTTTTTCTTGTACATAAAAATCAAATCATTGATTTCTCTTTTGGAGAGCTTAATCTTGCCAGGACTGTAAAGTGACTCCACCCACAGGCTGCTGGAGAGAGTAAGGATGAGACAAGTGCCAGTCTGATGGGACTGCTGCTCTTAAACTTGCACCCAGAAAGAACCTTGTTATCTGTGAAGTCCACCCCCAGGAGGGCTGCAGGTGTTCTCACCTGTTTGTCTCTATCCAGTTACCTAGATAACTGACACACCTGGAGGCAGTTATGTCCCTCCTTTTCTGAGGTCACACCCTAATCTATCTGGACACACCTCCCACCCAGACATTGCCTGGGAGTGACTCTCTAGCCTCCCATGCATGCTTTCCAATTTTCTTAGAGCTAGTCAACTCTAGTCAACTCAGAGGAGTAGGAAGGTTACCACAGAAAGAATGTCCCCCCCTCCAAATCTTAGTTTCAGCAGATCCAAAGTGGCCTTCCAGCAGGAATCAGTTGCATGTGATAGAGTCCCATCTGCTTTTACCACAGTAGGTAGGGGTGCTCAGGGTGTAGATGTAGATTCTTCCAGATGACTGTCAGCCTGTCCTTGATCTCAACCCAATGGGATGGGCAGAGGACATGGTGGCAGCAGGCAGCAGTGGCTCCCAGTGGCTCCAGTTGAATGTCACACCCCCTGCTGGGCTGCTTGCAACTTTCTGCACAGACTGGTTAAAGAAACTTAACCTAGGCCAGGCTTTAGTGAAATCTTCTAATATTTTCCTGGTTGCCTTTTAAGTACACTGGCTTTTACAGGCTGGTGCCCCACTGAATTTTAAGACAGCTTTAGGCAATCAATGGCCCTTGGGTAATTTTTCCAGGGCAATGAGTTTAAATCAGATATTTCCAATAAGGCTAGGATTTTTTTAGGCCAACATAGAAGGCTTGGCCTGTAACCATTTTTCACAAGTGCAGTCTCTGTACACTTGTTACCTCTGTTTTCCATGCCTCTATCCTGTCTCATCTTTCCAAAAATGACTCTGGTCCCTTGATCCTACAGGGGAGCTGATGGGCGAAGATCATCCATCTTCTGTAACTTCTTCAGGCTGACTCACGGGCATTTATCTTACCTGGCCAGGAGCCTATAACCTTAGCTTACTTTACCAAAGAAAGGGTTGCCAGTTTCGGATGTCCATTAGGAGCTTACTCCAGACTGGAAATTACATTTAACATTTAACTTTTACCAACTATACAGACTTTTTCTTGGGCTACAGCAGTGTAGCCTTTTAACATTCTAGTTTGCAAAAGCATTGATTTTCCTGACTGGCTGGGGAGTGGTCTCTGATGACCTAAAAATGCCTACACAACCTTTGCAAGCCTTTAACAGATCTCAATAAGGACACAATCTCAGGTCTACAAGCTTTCTTTCCTGAACAGATGTACCAGCTCAAAATTCACTGCCAGTTGGGGCTTTGAGCAGATGCTGAGGGTATTTTAAACTATCCTCCCATTTGACAAACTTACCTTTACTACCCACTATAACAGACAACCAGCAAGTTCCTGCCCAGTTACAGAGTAGACATGGGCATTAGAAAGGCACGCTTACGAACTATACTTCTAGGACCTCCCAGCTCTGATTAACTTTTGAAAGGCCAAATATGAGTGACTCTAAGATCTGACACTATCTCTGCCATCCTTGCAGTGGTTTTCTGCCTCTGGATGCTCCATTTGTCCCAGGAGTGACTTTTCCAATTTTACAGATGCTGGACTTGAACTCAGGGTGTGAGTGCTGTCCCTCAGCTCTCCACCTCAAGGCTAGCACTCTGCCACTTTGAGCCTCAACATAGCTCACAACTCTGTTCCCAGTACTCTGCTGGCCAACTAGAAATGAAGACTCTCACAGGGACCTTTTTCTGCCTGGGCGGGCTTCTAACTGCAGATTTCAGATCAATGAGTCTTGCAAAAGGCCACTTTACTCCAAATAAAGCAACAAGGTGGTCCACATAGAAGTAGTTTTTAAGCATGCTCTTACCTGGAATTTATTAAGGGCCAATGTTACATCTGATAAACTTGTAGGAATCGTCTGTTCTTCTCTGTGGGCCTGTTGGAAACTGTTACAAAAAAACCTACAAACTGGAATAGCAATCAAACACTCAATTTGGTAGTCATAATTTTCCTTTTCTCACTTTGGAACAATCATTTAGGACAATTTAACTTTCAAATTTCTTATCTAGAAATACATTCTTAATCTCCAAAGCCTTTCATAACCTCTGCTTTAACACTTACACTTTGGCTTTTATCTGTATTGGAAAAACTCTGAAGCTTACAGGCATTCTGAAACCAGATACAGCCCTTTGCCTCCTGGCTGCCTATTTTTAAAAGAGCCATTTTTTAATTCAGTCCCAGTTACTGCATGAAGACCGTTGAACTCAAATGACAATTTTTCCTTAATGCAAGAATTTCAATTACTATTACATCAGGTAAATAAAATTTTAACCATTTTTAAAAATTTTTTCCAATTCCTAGTACCTCTCAAGGGGAAGTTTTAGAAATACCAATCAACTCATTCATTTTTACCATCAGGTTTCCAGTGTTCATCCACAAGGAAGAGACAGGACGAAGAAAGGCCTCCATTGGCCTGTCCTACAGAATGGACATACACCCATTTGACTTCTTAGAGCTTGATGAAACCCCGTTGGTGCCAGCTTGCCCTCTTCCACCACGAATGGACTTCCCCTATGGCCTGTCCCACCATGCATGGACTCTCTCCAGGGCCTGTGCCACCATGCAGACTACCCACTAGGATCTGTGCCACCATGCGGACTCCCCACTAGTACCTGTCCTACCATGTGGACTGACTAAGCTGCACCTTTGCCAGATCACCTCTCACTCCTGAGGATAGGCACACAGGCCTTGTTGTGCCAAGTCGCGAAATGACCACCAAGAAGGCCACTGAGACTCAGACATTCCGAAATGCAAAAGCAAGGCAAGGCTTTATTTAAGCAAGCTGCAACTCGGGCCACATACCACCCACCGACACAGCAGAGGTTAGGAGGAAGCCCCAAGCTACGATTCCACAGGGCTTATAAAGGCAAAAAACAAAGTTACAACAATCAGGTGTTCCAGCAAGCAAGATTAGGACACAGGTACAAATCTGATTAGCTCAGGGTTCAAGTCATTCTAGGGGTGGTAAGAGTTAAGCATTCCCAGCAGTTAGAGTTCTAGATCGACTGGGCCCTAATGGGCTTGTCCTGGGTCTGCTCACAGGGCCTGCTTATGTCAGGTTCACATGGTAAGGTGGGGTTCACGTGGTAAGGTGGGGTTCACGTGGTAAAGTGGGGCCTGACTTCAAAGTCTGGCACTTCATTTCCCCCTTTTTCTTTTTGGTACCTTGGGAGCCAATCATGGCTCCATTCTGTCCATTTCAATGGCTTGCATGTCTAGGGGATGATATAGAGGTAAGGCATGGGCCAGTAGGGCCCAAAGTAGTATCTGAAAATAACTCTGGTCCCTCGGTTTTAAAAGGGGGCTGATGGGTGAAGATCATCCATCTTCTGTAACTTCTTAAGGCTGAATCAGGGGCGTTGACCTTACCTAGCCAGGAACCTATAACCTTACCAAGGGACTGCAGGATTACTGCAAACTGAAAATTAACTTAGCTATACAGACTTACCATTAGCTGTATAGTGTTTACTATCCAAAAGTAAGCAACAAAATAATACATAAACTTCTCAGCTGTGCTATAAGGGTCGGGTGGCTATACCTGTATTCCTGAGCACGCCCAAAACTACCTAAAATAAGGGGGTCACCTCCCTTTGGAGTGAGATGCCAAAATAACATCAACATTAACCTGGCTAGCAAGGAAAGAAGGCAAAAAGAAAATTATAACAATATTCAGTCTAACTTTCTATTCTTGAGGCGAAGGTGAAGTGGCTGAGTCAGGTGCTTGGAGACCTCCCATCTACCACAGTAGTCGTCGTCCAGGGCAAAAGGATCAGCTGGCCTGGCGTGGGAGCAATGGACCCAAGTGGCGATGCCATCTACCTTAAGGGTGTGGGGAGTAGTCAGTAGCACCACGTAGGGTCCCTTCCACCATGGTTCTAAGGATTTGGGGTTATGCCTCTGGACGAACACCCAATCCCCGGGTCTGAATAAATGGGGGGTAGGGACAGAAGCGGAATCATATAATGCCTTAAGTTGGGGCCACATTTTCTTGTGCACAAGCTGCAAATAATCAAGGTTACACAAAAATTCAGTATCATCCAAATCAGCAAGCAATTCAGTCTGAAGGCTAGGGATAATGGGCGGGGGGTACCCGTACATTATTTCAAAAATAGTAAAGCCAAGCTGATAGGGAGAATTTCTTCCTCTAAGCAGAGCAAAAGGAAGGAGTGACACCCAGTCTGTGCCAGTCTCTAAGGCCAATTTAGTTAAGGTCTCTTTTAGAGTCTGATTCATTCTCTCTACCTGTCCTGAACTCTGGGGTCTATAAGCACAATGCAATTTCCAATCCGAACCCAGTGCAGTGGGGGCAGGGGGCGGGGACTTACTTTTGAAATGAAAGCCGGTCCGTTGTCCGACCCAATGGTGGATGGGAAGCCATACCTGGGTAGGATTTCTTCCAGAATCTTCTTAGCCACTACATTCGCAGTCTCATGCTTTGTTGGATAGGCTTCCACCCATCCTGAAAAGGTGTCTACAAAAACTAGCAAATATTTGTATCCAAATTTTCCAGGTTTAATTTCTGTGCAATCTACTTCCCAATAAACACCTGGCCTATCCCCACGGAGGAGAGCTTCTTTAGTCATGCTTTGTTGATTGGGGGCATTGGTAAGCTGACAGGCCTTGCAATTTTTAACAATATCTTCAATGAGTTGATTTCCTTGTCTAATTTTCATTTTGGAGTACCAGAGCAAGTCCTGCATTCTTCGGGTTCCCATGTGAGAAGCTAGGTGGATTCTTTTAAGGATCCCCTAACCCAGCCCTTATGGCAAGATAAGTTTCCCTTCACAAGTTTTCCACCAGTCATTGTTTCCTTCTCGGTCTGGGGTTTTGTGGGCCATGGGAATTTTCTTTATCCACTCCAAGTCTTCTTGGCAATACTGGGGTACAGGAGGCAAAGCTCGTGGCCCTGGGTCTACTAGAGTCAATACTTCTGCTCTGGGCTGGAGGGCTTCTTCCTTAGCTGCCTGGTTGGCCAAATTATTCCCTCTAGTCACCGAATCAACTCCATTTTGATGACCTGGACAGTGCATAATGGCAATCTTTGCTGGTTCCCATAGGGCCCGAATGAGGCTTAAAATCTCCTGCCTATTTCTAATGGCCTTTCCTTCGGCTGTCAGTAGCCCCCTTTCTTGGTAGATGGCTCCACGGATGTGTACGGTGGCAAAAGCATACCGGCTGTCCATATAGATATTTAGTCTCTTTCCTTTTCTCATCTGTAAGGCTTTTGTTAGTGCCACTAGTTCTGCTCTTTGTGCAGAAGTTCCCTGAGGGAGTGCCTCTGCCCACACTATCTCAGTGTCCGTAGTAACCGCGGCACCCACATACCTTTTTCCATCCCGAATGAAGCTGCTGTCATCAGTGAACCAGGTGTGCTCAGCATGTGACAGCAGTACATCTAGCACGTCTGGCCAGAGGCTATGTGTTTGGTCCAGGATCTGCTCACAATAATGCAGGGGCGCTTCCAGATCCAGATCCAGCAGCAGAGTTGCTGGGTTTAATGCTGTAGGTACACATAAGCTGATACGTGCCGGATTAAGTAACAAGGTTTGGTAATGGACAATGCGGGCATTGCTCATCCATCGGTCGGGCGGTTGTTTTTGCACCCCCTCTAGAGCGTACGGAGTGGCCACAGTCAGGTTCTGTCCCAGAGTCAACTTATCTGCATCTTTTACCAAGAGGGCTACCGCAGCTATTATTCTTAAGCACGGAGGCCACCCAGCGGTGACAGGATCCAATTTCTTTGACAAGTAGGAGACCGGCCGTCTCCAGGGCCCAATTGGCTGGGTGAGCACCCCTTTTGCTATTCCTTTCTTTTCAGCCACGAACAATGTGAATGGTTTATTCACATCAGGTAGGCCTAAGGCTGGGGCTTCTAGAAGGCTTTTCTTGATTGCCTCAAAGGCTTTTTGCATCTGCTCAGTCCAATGAAATTCTGGGAGGTTTTTGGTGGCTTCATATAGAGGCTTGGCCATCTCAGCGAACCCAGGTATCCACAGCCGGCAAAAACCCACTGTTCCCAGGAACTCTCTGACTTGTCTCGCTGACTTAGGCACAGGAATTTTTAGCACAGTCTCTTTATGTGCATCTGACAGCCAATGCTTGCCCTCTTTTAATATGAAGCCCAGATAGGTGACTTCAGGTTCACAAATTTGTGCCTTTTTAGTGGAGGCCCTATAGCCCAAATTGCCAAGAGTCTTTAAGAGCCTAGCTGTTCCCTTTAGACAGATATTTTTGTCTGGAGCGGGTATTAACAGATCATCTACATATTGTAATAGACTTATTCCAGTATTTGGGAGCAGTACTCACTCAGGTCTTCATGTAACGCCTCATCAAAGATGATAGGCGAATTCTTGAATCCTTGAGGCAGCCTGGTCCAGGTCAATTGACCGCTTATCCCGATTTCAGGATAGTGCCAAGTAAATGCAAAGTAGCTTTGGCTCTGTGGGGCTAAGGGCAGGCTAAAGAAAGCATCCTTTAGATCCAACACAGTATACCACACATGGCTCATGACAGGGAGCTCAGCAGGGTATATGGGTTTGGGACTGTTGGGTGAATGTCCATTACTCTCTTGTTAACTTCTCTCAAGTCTTGCACTGGTCTGTGATAATTAGAATTAGGCTTTTTTACAGGCAACAGTGGAGTATTCCAGGCTGACTGGATGGGCTTCAGAACTCCTAAATCTAACAATTTTCTGATGTGAGGAGTGATCCCCTTCTTTGCTTCTAGTGACACAGGGTACTGGCAAACTCTTACTGGGTCGGCCCCAGCTTTGAGTTCCACAAAGATTGGAGGACGATGTTTTGCCAGTCCCATTCCCCCAGTTTCTGCCCATGCTTGGGGAAACGCCCATAGCCACTCATTTTCCGGAGACTCAGGCTTGAGATGCTGGTATAGCCTATACTCCTCTTCTAACTTGCTAGTTATTAGTATACTAACAGGCTTTTGTCTTGAGTTCGTCACAGAAGCCCCACAGCCTGTGAACTGTAGCTGAGCTTTCATTTTTGTTAAGAGATCACGTCCAAGCAATGGATAGGGGCAGTCAGGGATGACTAAAAACGAGTGGGTTACCTGGCCCGCTCCCAAGTCCACTGTTCTTTGAGTAGTCCATTTATAGGGTTTAGTGCCCATCGCACCTTGGACCCATGTTGTTTTAGTGGACATCGGCCCTCTCGGGACTAGTAATACTGAATTTTCTGCTCCCGTATCTACCATGAACATGACTGGATTCCCCTCCACTTTCAATGTTATCCTGGGCTCAGGGAGGGGATCTGAGCCCTGACTCCCTAAGTCACTGTCCTCAGCCGTCTCTAAGGTTGACAACACTCTTGATCCTACTTTATGTTTTTCCTCCTTTTTCTTGACTAGCTCTGGGCAGTTTTTGACCCCATGCCCCTCCTCCTTGCAATAAGCACATTACTTCTTCCCCACTCTTGATTGGGGTTTGGGCTCCTGCTCCTTACTTGGAAAGGCAAACTGTCTAAAGTTTCCTGCCTGTATAGAGGTCAGGATTTCCCTGAGGTTCTTGCATTGTTGCTCCAAAATTCTAGCCAAACTCCTTTCCTGAAATCTGTTCCTCTTTTCTTGCTCGATTCCACGTTCTTTGTCCTTCCTTTCCTGTCTTTGTTCTCCTATTTCTCTCTTATTATAAACCTTTTCCGCCACTACTACTAGATCCCTAATAGATTTTTCACCAAGCCTGTCTAGAGCCTGCAACTTTCGCTTTATGTCCAGTGCGGCTTGATTTACTTAGGCAAACAATTATCTGAGCAGATTCCTGGGTCTCAAGATCATACGGAGTGTATTGACTAAAAGCTTCCACAAGCCGCTCAAGGTATGTTGCCGGACTTTCACTTTTTCCCTGCCTAATATCATAAACTTTGGCCATATTAGTAGGTCAGCGAGCCGCAGCCTTGAGACCTGCCAGCAGAGCCTGGCGACAGACAAGGAGTTGCTCCCTACCTTCAGCCTTATTGTAGTCCCATGCTGGTCGGGTCTCAGGAAAATAGGTGTCAATCAAGGCATGATTAGTGATGGGCATTCCATTGGGGCCCGGGATAAGTCTCCGGGCTGTTTCTTGGATACGACCTCTCTCCTCAGTGGTGAAAAGGACCTGTAAAAGCTGGCTACAATCATCCCAAGTGGGCTGGTGAGTGAAAAGTATAGTTTCAAACAAGTGAATTAAGTATCGAGGTTTCTCAGAAAAGGGGGCATTTTGGGCACGCCAATTGTAAAGATCACTAGTAGCAAATGGCCAGTATTGGAATTGTTGTCAACCATCTGCATCCACAGGACTTATAGGGCTGGGGCGTAGGGGAAGGGCAACAGAATTATGAAGAGATGTAATTCTTCGGCGCTGGCGTGTTGATTGAACGGGGCCCTCTGGGGCGGAGGGCACAGCTGAAACATCTTCCTCAGAGTCCTCCTCTTGGAGAGTTAACTGGGGTGGGGAGTATGGAGGGGGAAGCATTTCCTCCTCCGTGCGTCCTCCCTGGAGGACAGGTGGATATAATTTCTTCTCTCCCCTCTTAGTTTCTCTCTTGTCACCCCATGTCTTTTGAGTGAATATTGGGGTAGGGGAAGGAATGAAGGAGAGAGTCGGTAAGAAAGGCTGAACCCAAGCTGGAGTGTCCCTGTCAACTAGTTCCCTCTAGGTGTCTATATAAGGAATCAGGTCTATATAGCCTGAACGAGGGGCTTTGATTAGGCTTTGTAAACTACTGATCTTAATTATGTCAAAGCTCCCCTCAGGTGGCCAATTAGCTCTCTCAAGGGTGGGCCATTCTGACTTGCACAGGTTAATCCATTTTTCCTCCTTAACGGCCACACCTCAGTTCTGAGCTATCTCCTTGATCTCCCTCCAGTGAGCTAGAGTCAAATCTAGGGGGCTAGATGGAGGTCCCCAAGATAGAACATTACCCATAGCTCTGATCAGATGTTTAGTCCAAAAGACTACAAAAAAAAAAAAGAAACCAAAACAATACAAAAGGAAAAAAAAACATAGGCAAGAACAAGAACAAGAAAAACTGGAGATCTCCCAAGTTGGCCCACACAACCTCCTGCAAGGGTGCAGAAAGAGTGAACTCAAGTTGAAAGCGGAGCTCCAGAGGTCCCCCTTCAAAGGTGGGGAGTCTGGGGCATCCCCCAGTCTCCCCAGGATTGCCAAGTAAGCGCGTCTGCTTCGACAACCCCTTCAAGAAATAAGCAAAAGGAAAACAGACAAACAGACACATTACAAGACAAATGAGGCTGTTTTCTTACCTTCGCAGTCTGAGGTCTTGGGGGTCTCTGGGGCTATCCCAGACGAAACCCCAAATGTTGTGCCAAGTCGTGAAACGGCCACCAAGAAGGCCACTGAGACACAGATGTTCCGAAATGCAAAAGCAAGGCAAGGCTTTATTTAAGCGAGCTGCAACTCGGGCCACATCCCACCCACCGACACAGCAGAGGTTAGGAGGAAGCCCTGAGCTACGATTCCACAGGGCTTATAAAGGCAAAAAACAAAGTTACAACAATCAGGTGTTCCAGCAAGCAAGATTAGGACACAGGTACAAATCTGATTGGCTCAGGGTTGGAGGCATTCTAGGGGTGGTCAGAGTTAAGCATTCCCAGCAGTTAGAGTTCTAGACCGACTGGGCCCTAATAGGCTTGTCCTGGGTCTGCTCACAGGGCCTGCTTATGTCAGGTTTGTAGTGGGGAGGCCAGATCTACCCAGTGCCTTCAATAGCTGTGGAGGGACTTCAGGTTGACTCCAGCTCAGATTAGAGCAGAAGCCAACTCCATCTCCACTAAGCCCTCCCCCACCCTATTCAGGGAAGCTCCCTTTACTATGTAGATTGACTACCTGAGGCCTGGGAGCTTCAAGGGAACCTGTGTCCTCCTCTTTATTATGATAAGTTATGTAGATTAACCACCTGAGGCTTGGGAGCTTCAAGGAAACCAGCTATGAATAGGCATATCCGCCTGCATCATGTGTGCCCCGCCAAATCCATGTGTCAATTCTAACTAGAATGATAGGTTAGTTCAAATGAATATTATGAGACAGACTGTAACTCTATTGGCCACCTGCGTGCGGCCTAGCATGCTCTGTAAGTGTTGTATCTTCATTGGTCACCTGCGTGTGACAAGTTTGTCTGTGATGTTTGCCTTATAACCAGGCTGGAAGGCCACACGGGGGCGGTCCCAGCTCCCGAGTCTGGGCCGCCCAGGTGTGTACAAGCCCAGCTCCCGAGTCTGGGCTCCACACGTGGTTGGCAGTTTCAGCTCCCGAGTCCGGGCTGCGACCAAGGCCTGTCGGTTCACTTTTTGTTCACTTTTTACTTCCCCAATAAAACTGTCTTTTTGTCACCTTGTAGCTGGAGACTGTGTGGTGGACTCTTGGGAGAACCAGGAATCCCTTCCCATGGGGGGAACCCTGTTTCATTGTAGCGAACCCCCACTCTACTTCAGTTCACATGGTAAGGTGGGGCCTGACTTCAAAGTCTGGCACTTCAGCCTGTCCTAAGGTTTCCTGTCCTTTTCTCTTGATCTTTGACTAAGAAACCCAAGAAATTCTTTAACAGTGACATCCAAATTTCTGACATTTAGCCCCAAATTCTAAGCATGGAGGAAAATAAATTTCAAGTTCCCAGTGCCTTTTGCTAAATCAGATATCTTGATGGCAGTGTAAAAAGCCTTAGGCATTATGATACCGAATCTTTTCAACTGCAAATCAACTATAGTTCCTCTTTAAAACAATGCACTAATCTTTTAAGCCCAAACTTGATGACCTTTGAGTTTAAACTTAAACTCACCCATTTTTGCATCATCCAGTGGCAAGAGGTATTTATGCCAATATTATTCTTGCAATGACCAACCAAAAATATCAGCCATACATTTTTCAGTGGCAAGAAGTATTTATGCTAATCTTACTCTTGCAATAACCATCCAAGATTTGAGACAAAACTTTTAACAAATAACTTTAACATTCTCCAGCCTCATTTACCAGGGTTTGTTACTTTTAGTAAGACATTTTAGCACACTAAGCACTTTTCTGCTTAAGATAGCTGGAAGGGGGTTTTCTGGGCTAAGACTTAGCCCACCCAGTACTTGACTCCAGTCTCAGCCCAATTTTGACTAGAGCATTTAACAGATCAATTGACCTTTTAATACCTTCAGTTGGAAGAAAATGGTTACTTGAAGCTTATCTCTCTTCTCCTTGGTCCTCCTGATCTTAGGGGACCTAGGGAGGCTGTTTGGAACTCTCATGTCCCATGTCTTCCTGTAAAGTAAGTTAGACCACAACAAACACACCCCTCCACTATGAGGACCTTCAGAAGGGGGTCAATGTATCCCTTAACCACCCCAGCCTCAGACAGCTCCACCGTGTCCATCTTCTCTCTATCTCAGGCCTACAGATGGGGCACCTTTCAGATTCACACGGGCCCACTCAGTGTTTTCCGTTGCACTCTTACATGGGTAGGCCTACCCAGTCAGGCCCCAGACAGTACACTTTCCAGCACACTTTTACAGATGGGCCCACTCAGGGGGCCCCACAAATGGCCTTTCCAGACTGTGCACTTTCCAGTGCACTCTTGCAGATGGGCCCACTCAGTCGGCCCCACAGATGGCCTTTACAGACAGTGCATGTTCCAGCTCACCTTTGCAGATGGGCCCACTCAGGCAGCCCCACAGACAGCCTTTACAGATGGTGCACGTTCTGTTGTGCCAAGTCTCGAGACGACCACCAAGAAGGCCACCGAGACTCAGACATTCTGAAATGCAAAAGCAAGGCAAGACTTTATTCAAGCGGGCCGCGGCCCGGGCCTTGTCCTACCCACCGACACAGCAGAGGTTAGGAGGAAAGCCCCGAGCTGCGATTCCACAGGGCTTATAAAGGCAAAAAACAAAGTTACAGCAATCAGGTGTTCAAGCAAGCAAGATTACCGGTACAAATCTGATTAGCTCAGGGCTCGAGGTATTCTGGGGGCGGTTAGAGTTAAGCATTCCCAGGCGGTTAGAGTTCTTGACCGGCTGGGCCCTAATAAGCTTGCCCTGGATTTGCTCATAGTTTAAACAGACAACAAAACGGGGGCTGCCTGAAAATGGGGTTTACTTTCTTCATTCCCCCCCTTCAACAAAAGCCATCATCACTCCCGTCCAGAGAACAGCTTCTGGAAAAAAGCCCCCCACACAAGTGAGATACTGGCATAAAGCTGGCCAGAGCAGGTAGGAGATAACATGGACCTGAGAGGCAGTAACTGTGGTACCATTTTTCAACAGGGCAAAGGAATCTGACCAGTGAGAGTCAGATCCACCCAGGGGAAAGTTTTCAGACCCATGAAGAAGAAGCTCCTCCCCGGGAGAGACAACTTTACCAGGATAGGCAAAAGCCAGAAGTGGCCCCACACCTCTGAAGCAAAGATATTCCAGTCATACAGCAGTTAAACTTGTAGCTTATCTGGCTGCAGGTATTAAAAAGTCAATATCTGTAAAATCTGGAAAAGAAAAGAAGAGAAAAGAAAGAAAAACAAAACAAAACACTGGATCATCTGTAAACCCAAGAACAGCCCCAGGCTGGCCAAAAGAGTATATCAGGATTTAGTCCCTCTGGGAAAAACCACTGATTACAGACATGCCTCAACCCCACCCACACTCAAACTCATTTGCAGAGTCTCTAACCTACAGAAACTAGCCACCACCTTCCTTGGGTACACACAATGCCGATCTGTTCTCCCAGTATGTTGTCTGGGAGAAGAGACACAAAGACTCCAAATTTGTAAGGCAAAATTGCCCACTCAAAGAAACTAATTTGAGAAACCAAATAAGACACAAGGAAAACTGACCACTGCAAGGAAATAAAAGACTCTACCAAGAGACTAGACAGTGAAGATATGGAAGACACAAAATCCCCTAAATAAATAGGAGAATTTATTTTCTGATTTTAATTTTATTTCTTTTCTATTTTTTAAAATTTTATCTTATTTTTTCTTCCTATTTTACTCCCTTTCTTTTTCTATTTTCATTGTTCTTCTTTTTATTCCTAGGCACAGCCTACAGTGATCACTAGACTTCCTCCTTAACTGTGCATACTTAATTTAAGCTACATTTTGATTAATCTATTTTCTATTTCTCAATCTTAGTATTTTTAATTTTAGAATTGTTACTTTATACATATAAATATATAAATGGTATATATATATATATATATATATATAGAGAGAGAGAGAGAGAGAGAGAGAGAGAGAGAGAGAGTCAGCCATGGAGCTTGAATTCTGGGATTGGTGCAGTCCCTGAGCTCTTCAGCTCAAGGCTAGTGCTCTACCACTTGAGTCACACCACCACCACTGATCTTCTGGTGGTTAATTGGAGATAGTCTCACAGACTTCCTGCGCAGGCTGGCTTTGAACCAAGATCCTCAGATCTCAGCCTCCTGCATAGCTAGCATTACAGGCATGAGTCACCAGCCGGCGGCACGTATATAATTTTTTTCAATTTCTTCCTTTATGTTTTTAATTCTCTCTCTGAATTTAGGTCTTAGTTTTCTTCCTTCTTTTTTTTTCCCTTCTCTTCATTACTTTACTCTTATTTTTTCCACCTTCTAGTTTTCATTAAACCTCTTAAACTTTCTTGTGATGTCACCTCAACTCATTTTCCTTTTTTTTTTTTTGGCCAGTCGTGGGCCTTGGACTCAGGGCCTGAGCACTGTCCCTGGCTTCTTCCCGCTCAAGGCTAGCACTCTGCCACTTGAGCCACAGCGCCGCTTCTGGCCGTTTTCTGTATATGTGGTGCTGGGGAATCGAACCTAGGGCCTCGTGTATCCGAGGCAGGCACTCTTGCCACTAGGCCATATCCCCAGCCCCTCATTTTCCTTTCATTCCGTCAATTCTTCATTTTCTTTAGACTGTTGATTCCTAGTTGTCACTGACCTATGTTTTATGTTTCCATTTTGAGTGTGTCAAAGTGGCTCATCATGGTATTCTTTTGGTTCAGATTGCTTAAAGCTCATGACATATTTGTTCACCAATTACAATAATCCCCACTCCTGAATCACAATACCTCTCCCTTAACAAAGAAAGGGGGTGATAGATAGGGGAATAGCTATCTATGACTTTGAAACTCTAACATTAGTGCAATTACCAGGCTTGGGCTTGGTTTTTTGTCTTAAAATTGTGTTCTGTGGTGGTAATGGATCTACTTTTGTACCAAAAAGGAAAGTTAGAGTGAAAATACATATTTATGGCTATGAACCTCTAAAGTCTGTGCAACTACAGAGCTCTGGGTTGATTCTTGTTTTAAAATTGTGTTCTGATGTGGTACTGGATTTTCTGTCATTTCCAAATGGTCAGAACAAGCCATAGAAACACAAGAAAAAATGGTAAGTCAAGAAACCTCAACTGCCACTAAAAATAGACAGGAAACAGAGCAGTCAATGGAAAACCTTAGAGGATAGTTCCCAAAATGCTTTATAAACACTACTGGCAAACATGCTGAATGAAAAGATTGAAAACCTGCATATGATTATGCCTGAGTATGATGAGGCTAACCAAAGATTACTAGAATTCATGGAATCCACAAATATAAAGCTGAATGAATGCCAACAGAAGGAAAAATAACTCAATATGGCCAACTGGCTAAAAGATTTGAAAAGAACACTGAAAACCAAATCCAGGAAGTGAAGAAGTCCATATAAGATCTAAAACAAAGCTTCAACAAAGAAATTGAAACCATCAAACTGAACAAATTAGAAGGAAGAGACAGGAAAAAGCAGTCTTGACAGTTGACTGTACAAGGCAGAAGATAGATTCTGTGGAATTGAAGATAGCCTAGATTTTATAAAGAACAGAAAATTATTAAAAACCAAAGAAGAACCAAGATTAATCCCTACAATAGATAGAAGATATAAGCAGAAGGCATGATTTAAGTTTAATCAGTATTAAGGGGTGCCTAGAGAAAGAAACTAAAGGAGTAGGAATTACATTTAACAGAATTCTAGCAGAGAACTTCCAAAACATCCAAAAATAGAAGAATTTAGAACCCCAAACAGCCCATTCCAGAACAGAGTATCCACTGCCACATTGTAATCTGCACACCATCAGTAGAGACCAAGGAAAAGATCCTTAAAGCTATCAGGAAGAAAAGATCAGTCATCTATGCATGAAAAGCAATTAGAATAGGTACAGATTTCTCAATAAAAACCATGAAAGCAAGAAGAACCTGGAAGGAAGAATGCCACACCCTGAAGATAAACAAGTATCAACCAAGAATAGTGTGCCCAACTAGATTATCCTTCATTACCAGGGGACAAGTAAAAACCTTACAAGTTTGAGCGGGGGGACTTGAAGCAATGTACCTCCACCAAATTAGCCTTACAGAAGACACTCAAACACATCCTACACATAGAAAACTAACAAGAACATGATAAAGGCACAGAAACAGCCCCTAAACAGAGAATAAGATAATCATAGTAAGAATTGAGGAGGCACAGCCCTTAAGAAGGTAGATAACATTGCAGGAACTACCAAACATCTCTCAATCATAGTTCTCAATATTAATGGACTTAACTCTCCAATTAAACAACATAGACTGACCAGTTGGTTAGCAAGATTCATCAATATTCTGTCTTCAAGAGACACACCTGGCTCAGAAAAACAAACATTCTGAAAGTCAAAGGCTAGAATAAAATTAATCAAGCAAAAGGAACCCATAAGCAGGCTGGAATTATAATCCTAATGTCTGATAAAATAGATTTCAAATTAAAACTAGTGAAAAGAGAAAGGGCATTAAATATCTACACCGCAAACACTGGAGGACCCAAATTTCTCAAGAACCCAAATTTCTCAACAACATTATTTACAAAAAAAATCACACATAGATCTAAACACATTGAATATTGTTGACTTTAACACACCACTGTCACCGCTGGATAGATCCACCCAGCAAAAACTCAACAGAGAAACATCAGAACTAAACAATGAAACCTCAGAACTAAACAATTGCATAGACCAAATAGACTTAACAGACATCTACAGAAAATTTCACCCACCAGCATCAGAATATATGCTCTTCTCAGCAGCACATGAAACATTCTCCAAATTAGGCCACATTTTAGGTAATAAATTAAATCCATACAAGTTCAGTGTAATGGGGACCCCCCCTAAGGGAGGGGACCACAATGTAACGGGTCCGAGGGTGGGGGAAATCCCCCATCACTCCAAGAGTCCACCACTCAGAGACAGTCTCAAGTAAAAAGATGGATTTATTGGGGAAGTAAAAAGTATACTGACCGGCCAGGGTCATGGCCCAGACTCGGGAGCTGGAACCGCAACCATAAAAAACAGGCTGGCCCAGCCAGGGCTGGAGCCCATACTCGGGAGCCCAATGAGGATACAGTACTTACAGAGCATGCTAGGCTGCACGCAGGTGGCCAATAGAGTTACAGTCTGTCTCATAGTATCTGTTTGGACCAACCTATCATTCTAGTTAGAACTGGCACATAGGTTTGACATCAGGTGGCTACGCCTACCCATGGGAGGGCACAGGTTCCCTTGAACCTCCCAGGCCTCAAGTGGTTAATTTACATAACTTATCATAATAAAGGGGAGCTTCTCTGGATAGGGTGGGGGAGATCTTAGTGAAGATGGAGTTGGCTTCTGCTCTAATCTGAGCTGGAGTCAATCTGAAGACGCCCCTCCACAGTTAATGATGGCACTGGCCAGATCTGACCTCCCTATTACATTCAGAAATGTTGAAATCATTCCCTGCATTTTCTCACACCACAATGGAACAAATTTGAGCTCAATACCAAAAGGCACCATAGAAAATTCTGTAACTCATGGAGATGGAACAACACATTGTTGAATTGCCAGTTTGTCATTGAAGAAATTAAAATGGAAATTCAAATATTCATGATAATAAACAAAAATGAACATACAAGATACCAGCTCATCTGGGACACAACAAAGGCTGTACTCAGGAAAATTTATAGCTCTGAATGCCTATATAAACAGATTGGAGAAATCTCTAACCAACAATTGAATGATACACCTTAAGCTCCTTGAAAATGAGCAGCAACCTAAACCCCAATCCAGTAGATGGAAAGAATGAATTAAAATTAAATCAGAATTAAATGAGTTAGAATACAAAAAATTTAGCAAGGATCAACAAAATAGAGTTGGTTCTTTGAAAAAGTTAACAAAATTGAGTCCCTTAGCAAATCTGTCAGCGAGAGACAGACAGACAGACAGACGGGGAGACAGAGAGAGAACATCCAAATATATAAAATCAGAAATGAGAATGGGAATATCCAATAGAAACAAGGCAGATTCAGAACATTATAAAGGAACTCTTTGCAAAGCTTTATGCTAACAAATTTGAGCATCTGGAAGAAATGGAAGAATTCTAGCAAATATTGATATACCCAAACTAAACCAAGAAGATTTAAACCAATCAAATAGATCCATATCAAGTACTGAAACACAAATGTCAATAAAAGACCTCCCATCCAAGAAAAGTCCAAGACCAGCAGATTCACAGCCAAATTATATAAGGCCTTCAAAGGAAAACTCACCCAAGTATTCCTCAAACTCTTCAGTGAAATTGAAAGAGAAAGATCACTAACAAACTCATTCTATGAGACCAGCATAACTCTCATTCCAAAATCAGATAGGGACCCATCAAAGAAAAAGAGAACTGCGCTGAGAATATGGCGTAGTGGTAAAGTGCTCACCTCGTATACATGAAGCCCTAGGTTTGATTCCTCAGCGTGATGTATATAGAAAAAAACTGGAAGTGGCGCTGTGGCTCAAGTGGTAGAGTGCTAGCCTTAAGCAAAAAGAAGCCAGGGACCGTGCTCAGGCCCTGAGTTCAAGCCCCAGGACTGGCAAAAAAGAAAAAGAAAAAACTATAGAGTCATTTCTTCAATGAACATAAATATAAAACTTCTCAAGAAAGTTCTGGCCAAACAACTTCAATGACTAATTAAAAATTTTATACACTATAACCAAATGAGATTCATTCCAGGGATGCAAAGCTGGTTCAATATATGTAAATGACTTAATGTAATTCAACACATCAATTAGGAGCAAGGACAAGAGCCACATAATTCTCTCCGTAGATACATAAAAAGCGCTTGAAAAGATCCAACACTCCTTTATGATGAGAGGCCTGGAGAACCCCAAAATCCATGGAACATTCATGAATATAATAAGGGCTGTATCTGAAAAATGTACAGCCAGATTATACTTAATGGTGAAAAGTTAAAGTTATTTCCTGTAAAATCAGGAATGACATAAGTATTTCCATTCTCTCCATTCCTCTTCAATAGAGTATTGGAGTTCCTAGACAGAGCAGTAAGGCAAGAGGTAAACATAAAAGGGATCCAAATAGGAAAAGTAAAACTATCCCTCTTTCCAGATGACATGATCTTGTATTTAAAGAACCCCATGGACTGTAGTCCCAATTTACTTGAGGTGATTGAAAACTTTGTCAAAGTAGCAGGGTATACAATTAACCCATGAAAATCATTAGCTTTTCTTTATGTCAACAATGAGAAGGGCAAGGCTGAAATCAGAATGATGCTAATCAAAATAAACTCCAAGATTCATAAACAAGAAGGTATTTTTTTCAGGAGAGAGGAGGTGCAAGAGCCAGGATGTGAGCAGTCAAGGGCAGGGCTGGGACTCCCCTGAAGTTCTAAGACCGGAGGCGGGGGAGTGGCAGAACATGAAAGAGGAGGGGCAAGAGCAATAAATGTGTGGTGAAAGGGACAAGGCCGGACTGAGCTGAAGCTCTAGAAGGGGCGTGGCTTGTTAGAGGGGCAGAGCTCTGTGAAGTAGTGAATGGTCAAAGCGGGGGGGGGGGGGGGGGGGGGGGGTGCAGGACGCTAGACTTGTTGATTCTGCCTGGGACTAGCAGGCCCACAAGAGGCTCCAAGTGAAGTTCCTTCCTCTGATAGAGTGCACGGTTGGTTTCGGGCCTACGAAACTGGTCAGGTGCACTTAGGTTTCATGGTTGGTCTGGGCTACCATACACCAGTCTTGTCAGGCACTGGCAGCTTTTTTGTGGGGAAGCTTGGAGGAACGCTGGCCCTTTGGAAATGCCTCTTGTTTATGGAGAAGGGGTGACTTGGGGTTCCTGCGCTGACCTTAAGGGAACTCTTGAAGACAAGTGGAGCTAACCGGTGCTTTCTGCCAGGTGAGGACCAGGGCATAGGGGTGGTGCAGGTGAGGTAGAGAAGTGCGGACTCCACTTATTATGTGTCCTTTGTGCCCTTCCTGAGCCCTTCCTGAAGTTGCTTCAGTGAGGCCAGGCCCCAAACCAGGCCTCAGGAGCAGGCTTCCAGTCAGCACTGAGCTTTTAGCAGGCACTTTCAGTCTAGGCAGGCCCAGGGCATGGGTGTGGGGTGGCTGTGAAAGTGTGTGGAGAAATTTGGCCTTCCCCTCTCTGTGCCCTTGCTGAAGTGGCTTCAGTGAGGTTAGGCTTTAAACCAGGCCTGTGGAGGTGGCTCCCAGTCAGTGTGAAGCCTTTAGCTGGTGCTTTCAGTTTAGGCAGCCCCAGGGCATAGGTGTGGGATAGCTGTGGATATATGTGGAGAACTGGAGCCTGCATTTCTCACTGTGTTTGTGCCCTTCCTGAAGTAGCTTCGGTTGGGCTAGGCCGCATCCAGTCCTCCATAGCCATCCCCCACTCAGTGCCAAGCTTTTAGCTGGTCTTTTCAGTCTAGACAGACACAAGGCATGGGTTTGGTGTGGCTGTGAAAGTGTGTGGAGACTTGTGGCCTGCCTCTCTTCCTGTCATTTGCACACTTCCTGAAGTGGTTTCCTTGAGGCTAGGGCTCAAACCAGGCCTCTGGAGCTGGTTTCCAGTTAGTGCTGAGCTTTTAGGTGGAGCTTTCAGTCTAGGAAGGCCCAGGGCATAGTTGTGGGATAGCTTTGGATATGTGGAGAAGTACAGC
Organism: Perognathus longimembris pacificus; assembly: GCF_023159225.1. Lineage (NCBI taxonomy): Eukaryota > Metazoa > Chordata > Mammalia > Rodentia > Heteromyidae > Perognathus > Perognathus longimembris. The sequence goes on along the minus strand of NC_063188.1, from coordinate 50,473,426 downwards.
CTGCCACTCTTGTTTGCTGATGACCTTCCTATAGTGGCTTTGTTGCAGCTAGTCCTTGAAGTAAGGAGATCAGGTCTGGCAGGGCGCCACGTTGCATTGTAGGGTCTGGCATGTCTTCTTCATGGTGGATGGAGGGAATTCTCACCCCTAGGTGATGAGTGTCCATGAATTCCTAAAGGAAGAGAAGTTCCACACCCATGTGATAGGTGTGCCTGAATTCTTGAAGACAGGGGTGTACATTTGGCCCATAGGTTACTGAACCTGTCAGTCCAGTGCTTGGGACTAGAAGCTTCCTGTGACCCTGCCCACTGACTTGACCCTATTCAGGCCCAATGAGCATAGGTGCCATTATGCCTTACCATGTGTTTGTGTCTCCTGTCCTGTCTCCTGTCTCATCTCTGGTCACCATGGTGCCTTAATTCAGCTCTCCGTTGGACCTGAATTGGTTTGTTAGTACTGTTTTGGTTCTTTCTGTCCTCTCTCACCTGTTTCCTAACAGTGTTAAGTGTATTTGGGGGCTGCAGGCCTTTGTAACAATTGGCTGCCTGCAGATTGCTAGCATTCTAATAAAGACTTCAAGATGTCATCCTTCAAAAAAAAAGGTATTTTTTTGTTTTGTGTTTCCCTTAATTCACTATGTTAAATTCTTTCTTTCTTTTTCTTTTCTTGTTTTTTCTTTGGTTTGTCCCCCATTGTCACTGTTTTATATTTTGGCACCCTGTGTCTTGTATATACATGTATCTGATTTGGAAATAGGAAGGGGAATAACAAAATGGTGAGACAAAAGACAAAGGGTGAACCAATGCAACAACAATACTCAGAGAACACTGTTGGAAAACACTGTTTTTGGAGCTGAAATAGAGGAGAAGGGAAAGTGGGAGAAAAGAAGGAAGAGAGTAACAGTATTAGACAAGAAATGTCCTCATTACCTTACTTATGTAACTGTAACTCTTCTGTACATCATCTTATAATTAAACAAAATTTAAAAAAGAAAACTCAAAAACATCCCAAGTATTTGCTTTAATACCATCAGACTGGCAAATGGGACTGCATCAAATTAAGAGACACCTACACATTAAAGAATTATTAGTATGAAGAGACAGCCCATAGAATGGGAGAACATCTTTGCAGACTATTCAACATAACAAATGAATATCCAGGAATATAAAAAACTAAAATGTAAGCACCAAAATAAAAAATAATCCAATTAATAAAGGCATAAAGAAATTGAACAGACATTTCTCAAAAAAGCACAAATGACAAATACATGAAAAATATCAAAGTAAAAATTTGAAGACATATATTACAAAATATTAGCTTTATAAATAATTCCAGTTATTTGAATTTGAAAACTTAAGTTACTACCATTTTAAATATTATTTCTAATCCAGGCTGTCTGTGTGTGTGTGTGTGCACACACATGCACCATTCCTGAGGCTTGAATTCAGGGCTTGAGCTCCGTCCTTGTGCTTCTCCTCCTCCTGACTCCACCTCACAAATGCTGTGAAGAGGAAGGAATTACTGTGCCTTGTTTCTAAGTTTTAATACTTGAAACTTAATAGCTAGACAAGCTCTATCCTCATGAGATTAGAAAAACAAAACAAATCTGATGGCCCAGAGTTGTATTATTTCATATTCTGTGCCCTGTGTCCTTATAATTATTTCCATATACCTTTAATAACCTACAGGCATGATGTTGGACATTTTCATTGCTTCTTATACTTTTCTTTTTCTCTTGTTATTTTGTTGTTGGTGGTGTTGTTTTCCATGCTGGTCTTGCAGCTAGAACTTAGAAACTAAACTCTGTCCCAGACTTTTTTTGCCCAAGGACAATGCTCTACCACTTCAGTGATGGCTCCACTACCCACTTTTGAGTAAATTATTAAAGATAAGTGTCTCATAGACTTTGCTGCCTAGACGAGCTTCAAACCTCAGTATTCACATCTCAGCTCCCTACACAGCTAATATTACAGGTGTCAGCCACCAATGACTAGCTCAGTTATTTTTTAATATCATAGATTTTTTTTTCTTCTTGAACCAATTGCTTAAAATTCCAGAATAACAGTAGCAGAAAGAAATGTCACTGAACTTTTAAAAGAATAAAATAAAAACAAATGGTCATAAAAAAAAACCTAAAATATAAGAAATTGACAGCAGAAAGTATCATTTGAATTCCAGTTTGTCAATACTCTTGTTTTACTCAAATAAAGAGGAAAATGCTGACAGGGTGACATATGAGGTTCCATCACAGCACGTGCAACTTTTCAATATACTTAGAATGTCAGTTTACCTCTCAACTTGCATCAGCCATTAGCACAAAGCCTTTGGGCAAAAACACATGTAGATTCCTCATACTGATAGCTAGAAGAAACACCATTGTTCCCTGTTAGGACTAAACTCTAAGCAAACTCAGACTCATGTAACTATTGACAGGCCAGACTATAAAGAGTAAATTGTACAGCTTTCCCTAATAAAGTGAGTTGCAATCAATTGTTTTAGCTTTTTTCCCTTTCTGTCAGTATGAGCAAATTAGGATTATCAGTGAGCAGACAACTGGTTTATAACTATGACATTGAAATGAATTATTAAGAACCCAAATATTGTCTGTGTGTAGCTCTCAAGTGAATCATGTTGTCAGAAAACATTCCCACACAATAAATAATAGTTCCATTTCAGTGATGCCAAAGAATTCTGGAATAGTAATATTTCTCAGTGGAATTTCTTTCAGGATGAACATTTCCCAATCTGAGGGAGCCCCTAGGGATGAATGTGGGAAAGAATAGTGTGTGTGTGTGTGTGTGTGTGTGTGTGTGTGTGTGTGTGTGTGTGTGTGATTCCAGTTCAGCAGTTCAGAGAGGTCATTTGTATAAGCCCTAAGGCACTATAACAACATTCATGCCATAAAAAGATAACTCTAATGGATACCTACACAACATTCCTTATTATACAATGTAATGTTTAAAACATTCATTTGTAATGTAGCCTGTCTCGCCTTGCCTAATGACACATTTCAGCAATGGTGTGCTATTTGAATGCATTTAGATTTACTTTTCTAGAAAAAAGGAGTTTATTCTCAGGGCAACAATCTTTGTTGAAAATATTGAGGACAGATTTATTACTTTTATTCTGCATGATGATTCTTTGAAAATTAAAATGTCTCTCATTACCTATTACAGATTAAAACCCAGAAGCATCTTCTTCACATTAGGTTTCTCTAACTAAAAGGCAGTCATCAGCATCATTATAATTATCAGTACAAGATTATTGAAACTACAAATGATCCAAAGTAGTTAAGAAGGAAAAATTGGAGTAATAAGGAATACAGAAGATATGTGGCAGTGAACTATAGTACTGTTTCCAATTACAGGGGTCTATTTTCCTAGCTATGCAATGTAACAATACACATGAAAGCATAGCAGTATATATTTATAATATATACATATATGTAATTTATTTTATTTTTAAATATTTTTGGGATACAGTGTGACATTTAAGTACACTAAATATATGTGCACAATGCATATAAAATCATGGTTATTAGTACATCAATTAACTCAAAAATTTACTATTTTTGTAAAGAAAATACATCTACTCTTCTAGAAATTTGGAATATATTGTATATTGCTTTTATGTTTACATCAATAGTCCTCAAATGTATTTAAGTGGATTGATGTTAAAAATGTGATAAGTGGACTGATGAACAAGCAAATTCAAGAGTGTTTTGAAAAGCAGCCACTGTAAAATATTTTAGGATTTAGGTATTATTGAGATGAAAAGTTTCTCTGAAAGTATTAATTAAATGATAAATCCATACATGATTACCATGAATGTACACATATATTTACACAAACAATATAGATGTTTCTAACAGAGAAAAGAAATTATTAGCATAAATATATCCAAATGTATAGGAATACTTGTATCTGTAGAATATTGTTTATAGTTGTGAAATATTACAGAAAAGAGAAAATCATTCTAAGAATGACAACAATGTGCTTCATTAGATGATACATTCAAATGTGCCTGTATGGAATTTTCAAATGTAATGACTGATAATTTTGTTGTTGTTCTGGTCCCAGGACATGTACTCAGGGCCTGGGCACTGACCATAAGCTTTTTGCTCAAGGCTAACACTCTACCACTTGAGCCACAGCTCCACTTGTGGCTTTTTAGGTAGTTAGTTGGAGACAAGAATCTCATGGATTTTCTTGCCCAGGCTGGTTTTGAGCCACAATCCTCAGTTCTCAGCCTCTTGAATAGCTAAGAGTACAGAGCATGAGCCACTGGCAACAGTTTGACTGATAATTTTTAAAAGAAACTTTGGTAGGACTTGAACTAAAATAGATCAATGTTTATATTGTGTTATAAAGAGGAAGGGAAGGCCTCTTAGATCATAACTCCTAGGGCAAAATTCACAAAGGACATGATTGATGGACAATGAACTATAGCTGTGCATTGAACATACTATATAAAGCTTAGGAAAAAAATCAGAGAAAGTATTTGCAAAATAGAGTGATAAAGACAATATTTTATTATACAAAGTGCAATTAATAACCAATAAGAAGTGATAATATGAAGCACGAGTAAGCCAATTTAGTTAAAGATACAAAGTAGAAATGTATCCAACCTCACTGCAATGCAAATTGAAATGGAAAAAAAAAACTTTTTACTTATGATATTAACAAGATTGAAAACTAATGAGTCTGAAGTTCTGCATAATAGTGATATACACCACAATTGATAGTGTTTAATACATAGCATTTTGGAGGACATCTTGTATGTTTTTAGCATCTTATATTTTAAGTTAGACATTCATTTTTCATAAGTATACTCTGTAATATCTTTCTTATAAAATACAAAGGTTAATACAAGATTGTTTGGTGTAGCATTTTGTGGGGGGGAGGGTCATGCTGTCATACTAGACAAAAACCTTATCACTATGTAAGCTTTATATGTACAGCAAGGTATATGTTAAATTATGGCCTCTTTGTTTAAGTACTTCTCTGTACCCATTGGTGCTAATTTTCTATTAGTTGACTTAAACACATGCAATTAGTTAATAAGTGAAAAAAATCAAATCTCAGTAATAATGAGTTCCTTAATCATGTGTGTCTACAATTGTCTCTACAATTGCAGGCAGCATACATAGACACACACACAGACTCACATATATGATCTAAGACTTGAATGAGTATACACAAATCATTTTTCCTTGATTTGAATCATCTTATTTTTCTATTCTGAATATGGAATATTATGAAGCATTAAATAAAAATATATTGTGATCAAGATTCATTCTAAAAATACTCCAAACTAGGGTCAGTCATATTCAACTTGAATTTTTACTGAGTCATACATGATTTTGCATATAAAACATAGAAATTTATAAAGTTTACATGTCATTTCCATTACTTTAATAAATTTACAAGTACTTTACAATTAGAAAAATAATATATCATTGTAACATGTAAAAGGGAAAACAATAAATTCTGCCTACAATTTTACCACTAATACGTAATCATGGATAATTTTTGATGTATAAGTATTTCATTTTCTGTCATTTATACATTTTATACTTAACTGATGCATAAAATGTATAATTAATGAGCAACAATACCATGTTTCAACAGATGTGTGCATTGCACAATATTTAAGTCAAGGTGAAATATCTGTATCCTTACACACTATTTCTTGAGAGTGAAAACTTCTGAAGTCCTTTCGCCAAAATTTTTGCAATGTAAACTCTATTAGCAATTATGTTTATTCACTCCACTGTGAAATAGTAAAACATAACTTTTTACTCCTAACTATAGCATAGGATTCTTTGATCAATCATTTTTTCATCTCTCCCCTCCTTACTCTCCCAGTTCTCTGGTAACCAACATTCTTCTTTCTACTTCTGTAAAAATCAACTTGGTAAGATTCCACCTACAAATAAGCTCACACATTTCTTGTCTTTTGGTGCCTAGTTTAACTTCACATATCAATTGCCGGTTCTATTCATATTGTTGTAAATGACAGGACTTCATTATTTTTGCGTCTAAATAACATTCAACTATATTAAAATAGTTTTATTCTTGCACCAATTGGTGGACACTTAGACTGTTTCTATTCCCTGAGTATGTAAATGATACTATAAAAGTTAGTATGAGCTTGTCTCTGGTACATATTCATTTCTTTTTTTATATATGCTGAATTGTGTATACACAGCATACAGCAGAAGTATTATTTTTAAATTTTTGAGGAATCTACATATGACCATATACTAAGTCCAAATCAAATCAACACTATTCATGGTTTCCCTTTCCTCCACAATCGTATTTGCAATACATATTTACAAATATTCAGAGTTGATGTTCAAATGCTGTGTCTCTTCATGTGTAATGCAAGTACCTCATAAAGAGAATGTTCCCAATTCCTCACTTCCTTCCATTACAGTTATTCTGCCTTTCACTTTAGTTATTCATAAATTATAGTTACCAAATACATTGTTGCAATTGCTTTTTTTTTTTAACAAATTGCTGTTTGCCTAATCAATTAAGAATAAAAGTAGTTTTATTTTTTCCACTTTCTTTGTCTAATAATAATCTCCTACTTAGATACATACAAGTTTCTGAATTATAATCTGGTTCTAGAGTACTTTTTAACATTTCTTGCAAGTCTTGATCACTCTTGACCAATTCTATTGTTTGGCCTGAGAAAAATCTTCATTTGTCCTTTACTTTAAAAGAATACTTTCATTAAAAAAGAATTTTAGTCGTCTGTCTCATTTTCTTCAACAATTTATGAGGATTATTCCATTCTTATTTTGGATTGCCTAGTTTTTGAAAAGAAAGTCAAAATACATTTTACCCTGTCTGTAGATCAGATTTTTTCTGTTTCCAAATTTTTGTCTTTGCTTTTCCAAAATTGAATCTTACATTTGTGTGTGTGTGTGTATGTGTGTGTGTGTGTGCGTGTGTGCGTGCATGCATATGTGCTTATTCTGATCTTCTCTGATCCTCCTGGATTTGTAACTTGGGGTAGAACACTAAATTGGAAAGTTCTCTCATTGTTGCTTAACTAGACATTGATGAAAAGTGAACTCCACAACTTATTGGTGGAGATGAGAAAGAAGAAATGGGAGAAAATGAGAGAACAGAAGATACTGTAACTAAAGGATTTGTACTTATTACCTGCCTCAAATAATTGCAGTCCCTCTGTACATCACCTCTATAGTAATAATAAACTAATTTAAAATAGTTATTGCTTAAAATAATTCTTGTGTTTGTTTTCTAATACATATACCCTTTGTAAAAAATACCACATTTCTTGAGTACTTTGTTGCATCTTCTCCATTTTTTTGGCTTTGAAGTGTCAATTTTTAAGCCGACTGTTCTTAGCTATTTCATTTTTTGTATGAGCCCATGAAATATTATTTTTAGTGTTGTTGATTTCTAGCATTTTATTTTTTATTCTAACAGTTTCTGTCTTCTTGCTTACATTTATTATGTGTTCTTGCATGTTGTCCACATATTATATTAAAGTCATCTATACTAATGAGTTAAAATTCACTCATGCCTTTTTAAGTAAATGTACCTGTGAGGCATCCTTTGTTTTTCTCCTTCTTTCCTTCCTCCTATATTTTTGTCAGTTGTGGGGCTTGGACTCAGGGCCTAGGCAATCTCCTTGAGGCTCTTTGTACTCAAGGCTAGTGCTCTACCACTTGAACCACAGTGACACAACTGGTTTTTGAGTGGTTAATTCAAGATAAGTCTCATGGGGACTTTTCTGTCCAGGCTGGTTTCGAACTATGATCCTCAGATCTCAGTCTCTTGAGTAGGTAGGATTACAGCAATGAGCCACTAGTGCTCAGGTCTTTCCTTCCTCCTTCCTCCGTCCTCCTTCCCTCCCTCCCTCCCTCCCTCCCTCCCTCCCTCCCTTCCTTCCTTCCTTCCTTCCTTCCTTCCTCCCTCCCTTCCTTCCTTCCTTCCTTCCTTCCTTCCCTCCTTCCCTCTTCTTTCCTTCCCTCCTTCCCTCCCCCCTCTCTTCTTTCTCTTTCCTTCCTTCTCCCTTTCCCTTTCCTTTTCCCTTCCCCTACCCTTCCCTTCCCTTCCTTTTTTCTTTTTCTTGGTGTTTCTGGATCTCGAATGCAGTGCCTTGCACTTGCCAGTCTGGCACTCTACCACTTCAGTCATAGTCCAAACCTTTTTCCTTTAGCTTTTAAATAGTGCCTCATGTTTTTGCCCAGGCTAGCCTGGATTATGATCCTCTTAATTTTGCTTCTTGCAGAATAGTATAGAATCACAATTCAGGTGATGACAGGTGCACACCATTGTACTTCATTTTTATTGTTTGAGATAGGGACTCATGTACAACTTGTTCAGGCTAGCCTCAATCATAGATCCTCCTTCTTTCTGTGTCTCAAGTACTTTGGAGTGCAGGTGTGAACCACTCTAACCAACCCACGATACATCTTTAGGCTATATTTTTGTCATTATTATGTTTGTAATTCTTTTGAAAGAAAGACATGATAAATAGTGTAAAGAAGAAGAGATGTGAATAAGCATTAATGTGAAATTATATAATTATTTTGATCATTTGTCTGTATTTAATACTTGCTTCCCTAGAAATACTTTTTTAAAATAAGATCTGAACCTAGAAGTCCTTCAAGTTATAACTTTTATTCATAAATTACCCAGTGGCAGTGTGGACAGAGAAAGCATCATATTCTTCTATTATTTGCTTTCTGACTGTTAGAAGCCTATGACTTTAGTCTGTGAGTGTTCACAAAGTTTTCATCCTTAGGTAAGACAGGATGTCTTGACAAGACTGAACTACATGTTTCCCTTTTTCCAAATCAATTAGGATCTGGTAAAACATATGCCCATTTCTGGTAAATAAGTTCCTTTGAAAGTAGTCCATAGGAATGGAGAATGTAATGCTCTGGGTCAACTTTCTCCTCCTTTGACGAAAACACGGAAGATATTTCTTCATTATTTACCCTAAGAAAGCTAGAGGAACACAGTTGTGTTCCTGGAGGTAAAATCTGTAAAATTGTGAAAGCCACATTAAGAATAGCGTATTAAGGTTGTAACTCTAAAATTAATTCACTTTGAACTGTTTGCAATTCATCAATTATAGATCATCGTATTTTTTTTTTATCAGCACTGGCTCTAGTGGTGAATTTCTATTCCTGCTTCTGTTCTTGTTTTTAACCTCTTTCTTGTGCATGTTGCATGGGAGTGGGCAGTGCTGGATCTTGAATTTAGGGCTTTGTGTTTTCACTTAGCTTTTTTGCTTACTGCTGGTACTCTATCATTAAGTCTAGCTTCCAGTTCAGGCTTCTTCTTGCTGGTTAATTTGAGATAATTTTTTTCCACTCATGGGGTTAGAACTCAGTACCTCAGCTTGCTAGGCACCTGGCACTGTACCACTAAAGCCATACCTCTATCCTGTGGAGATAATAATATTGAGGATTTATTTGCCCTGTTTGGCTTTGAAGACCATGACCCTCAGATCTTCACCTCCTGAGTAGCTAGGATTATAGGCATGAGACACTTGCACCAGCAAACAACCTTTTAAAAATGATAATAAAGGGCTGGGGATATGGCCTAGTGGCAAGAGTGCTTGCCTCGTATACATGAAGCCCTGGGTTCGATTCCCCAGCACCACATATACAGAAAATGGCCAGAAGTGGCGCTGTGGCTCAAGTGGCAGAGTGCTATCCTTGAGCAAGAAGAAGCCAGGGACAGTGCTCAGGCCCTGAGTCCAAGCCCCAGGACTGGCAAAAAAAAAAAAAAAGATAATAAAATATATTGCTGAAATAATTTATTTTCTGTGTTGTTTTGACGTGGGGACTCTTCGGCCAAGTGATTTGGAAAAAATGTGTTCCATACATTGGGATATCAGATATGAATATTTATCTATAAACTATAATATTTGTTTGCATTTTTGACATTTATAAAAATGGATATTTGTTTTAAAATAGTTTCCAGTTATTTAAAACTTAAGTCTAAAAGAGTTTTGTGGTTGGAAACCCCAGAGTTTATAATAAACTGTATAGAACCTCTGTGTTCTGATGTCTCATGCTTAATGTAGCTGCAGGATCTTCTTTTTTTTTTTTTTTTTTTTTGCCAGTCCTGGGCCTTGGACTCAGGGCCTGAGCACTGTCCCTGGCTTCTTCTTGCTCAAGGCTAGCACTCTGCCACTTGAGCCTCAGCGCCACTTCTGGCCATTTTCTGTATATGTGGTGCTGGGGAATCGAACCGAGGGCTTCATGTATACGAGGCAAGCGCTCTTGCCACTAGGCCATATCCCCAGCCCCCAGGATCTTCTTTCGTAGCTTCCAGAGTAGGCATTGATCTGCAAAGGCCACCTGAACATTCCTTATATATCAGTATTACCAGTACATTGGCTAGTGGTACATGTGTTGTGATCCAAGATATGATATTTATCCAAATATAAACTATTTGTGATATATTTTATTTTTTCAGTAGGGCTGAAGAGAACTACCTGTAAGCAGAATAGCTTTTCTTATTTATTTGAACAATATACATTACAGATATTTTACAAATACACACCTTTGATTTGATCTCTTCCCTGATGGTTCTTTATTTTGTGATTAAGGTAAGAAACTTGAGGTAATTGGACTTGATTTCCAACTAGCCCAGAGTTCAGCCTTTTGATCTTGATTCAGTTGTTTTCTTCTTGGACATATTGCCAAGGTGCCTGTGACCCTCCTTGGAATACTTATCTGTGCCTACACCACACTGTTTCTTTGAATGTTTTAGAGTGTTAAGGACTTCTCACTATTCAGTTAAATGCTTTACCTGATATATTCTTTTCTGTCTGTGTAGCTGTCAATATGTCCTAAGCCTCTTCCTAACCATGCTTGAGAGTTCCTCAAGTCATTTTAGGCTATCTAGAGAATGATTTCTTTGATGAGTTAAACATTGATTTTTAAAAAAATGTTAATGCCTACCTTCCTTCTCTTGTGACTATATGGTAAGGAGAAATCAATCAGTTAACTTTTTCTTACACCCTAGATTCTTCTGATCAGTTTCAGTTCCTCTAGTCCTGTTTTTGTTTATTTTGTTTTGCTTCTAGTAAGTTGTAGCTTTCAAGTATCCGCCTCTCTGCAGCTTTCAAGGCAGTCATTTGCTTACTGACCCTCAAGTCTCTGGCGTATCTAAGAAAAGTTGGGTTTTGGTTCAGCTTTGCTTTGTGAGGACAGCAGTGACAATTTGCAAGCTTTTTATATGTTAAATTCAAATTTAGAAGTCTTGTAAGCACCATTTAAAAATGTTCTTGTTCCACTTTTTGTTGTTGTTGTTGGTCATGGGACTTGAACTGTGGCCTTGGGCACTGTCCCTGAGCTCTTCAGTTCAAGGTTAGCAGTCTACTACTTGAGCCACCAGGCCACTTCTGGTTTTCTTGTGGTTAATTGGAGATAAGAGTCTCATGGAATGACTTTCCTTCCCCGGGCTGGCTTTGAACCACGATTCTCAGATCTATTTTATCCAAGGGAAGTGCAATAATTAAAACATTCTTGTATTGTTAAAAGTTTAAATTGTACAAACAGTATTTTAAAATGTAAATCTTTTTTCATATCATTAGAAAAATACTTTGAAGTGGAATGATGATTGAGGTTTATGAAGAGAAGTTTTAGATTTTCTAGAATTCAATCTTTATGCAAAGTTCTCAATTTCCTGCCTTTTTCTATTACCAAGAGCACATATTCTAGTCCCCTGTGGGTATTTAAATACAAGTCTGTATTCAACATTGATTTTTATTATGTTGACTTTAAAAAATGTGACACATGAGTGTTAGTGTAATTAGCTTCTAGGTTTCCAGTATTTTTTTTTTTTTTTTGCCAGTCCTGGGGCTTGAACTCAGGGTCTGAGCATTGTCCCTGGCTTCTTTTTGCTCAAGGCTAGCACTCTACCACTTGAGACATAGTGCCACTTCTGGATTTTTCTATATTTGTGGTGCTGAGGAATCGAACCCAGGACTTCATGTATTCGAGGTGAGCACTTTACCACTAGGCCATATTCCCAGCACTCCAGTATCTTTCTTTAACGGAGATATATCTTACATTTTCCCCCAAATATAGTGCTGTTTTTAAAAATATTTATTGTAAAGGTGATGAACAGGTTATGGGTTACAGTTACATAAGCAATGTAATGAGTACATTTGTTTTTAAACTGTTACCCCTCCCTCATTTCTCCCAATTAAATATAGCTCTTAATTGATCTTTTCCTTGCTATGTAGTAGCCTACATCCTATGGGTTCGACATTTAGTACTATTTTTCCAGGCCAGTACACTATGTGTATAAATGTTTACCTATGCAATGCTTTGAATACCTATACTTCTGTTTAATATAGAACTAAAAATAATTGTGAATGCAAATCCTCCAGTATGATTTGTGCTGCATCAAATGCTGTGATTTTTTTAATGTAGAATTTTCTGTCCCCAAGACACTAATTTTCTTCAAAACTCTGGTGAGCCATGAGCTTTTTCTGAAATAAATATGTAGATTCATCTTGTGAATCATCTCATGCCAGTGACTAGTTCTAGATCAGTTAAAGTTTGGCACATTTTTTGGCAATGCACTTTTTGAAGCCTGTAGGGCATTGTATTGAGAGGACATTTCTGTACTAAGACTATTTACAGCCCCTTAAAATGAGTAATATTTGTACAATTTGATTTTTTTTAATGTTCTGCTTTCAAGGCATGAAGTTTAGATCATTTGAAAAAAGAAATCTCATTGCAGTTGCAGAAACAATGCTCTTTCTGGATTGACCAAATTGGCCTTGCACTGTAAGACCTGAGAAAATCTAAGTAAGCTGGTGTTTGAGGACACATTGCTGGGTAAAGCAAGTTGCTCTAGGCTGAAGACCTTAGATATAAAAGACACATTTAAAGATATTGGAAATAAATACATTGGAACAAAAATTGTCAATAATCTGTCGTTCTACATTAAAATAATTAAAGACATGCAATATGGAATTGCAATTTTTAATTTAATTATATATTTTTTCTATTCTGTGTTTAATTTTTGCAAACCATTCCAGTACTCCATGGCAGTCGCTAGTGTTTCAGCTTTATGGGTGCCATTTTAGAGAAGGTGATAGAAATATGTATTTACTCAAGTAAGCATTTCTCTTTCATTATATTTAGTTTATTCAAGGTTGCATTTAATATATACTATTATTATATTTATTAGTGTCATTATGAATATTAGTATAAGTCTACTTTGCTTTGATTTGGTAGAAATAGAAGTCAGGGCTTTAAACTTGCTGGACTTTTTCCATTTGAGCTATGCTGCAGTCCTTTTAACTTTTAGTTTGTTTTTCAGATAGGGTCTGGTGCTTGGGCTGGAACCTGCCTCAGAACATAATCCTTTTACTTTTCCTGAGTAACTGAAACTACATGCATTGATCACTTCATTTATACATTTATGAGATTAATTTTTTTGTTGTGGTCCTGGAGTTTGGCTAGTACTCAACACTTGAGCCCTAGATTCACTTCTAGCTTTTCTTTATTTATTTATTGGTGGTTAATTGGAGACAAGTGTCTCATGTACTTTCCTGCCTCAGCTGACTTCAAACTGTGATCCTCAGATATAATCCTCCTGAGCATTTAGGATTACAGGCATGAGCCACTGGCACCAGGCTGTTTCTTTTTTTATTACACTTATATATAATAATGGAGTCCATCATGAACTTTCTGTACATATTTTGATCTTATTCTCCCTTCCAAATCCTGTTTCTTACTCTGTCCTCACTTTCCTCATTCCTTAGTTTCTATGTCATTCTTTAGAAGTTTCTTTACTTCAGTCTGCAATTTTTTTGTTTCAGTCCTGAAGCTTGAATTGAAATACTAGAGGCTGTCTCTGGGCTTTTATACTCAAGTGTAGCACTGTGCCAGTTGAAGCACAGCTCCATTTACAGCTTTACTGGTGATTAATTGGAGGTAAGAGTACAAAGGACTTTTTTGTCTGGGCTGGCATTGAACTGTGGTCCTCAGATCTCACACTCTTGAATAGATAGGATTATAAGTAGGAGTCACTGCCAATTGGCAGTCTGCAAATGTTTTATTCTAATTTCTATGAATGATCAAAAAATGTGAAATTCATTTTGGGGGGGGGGTCTGGATTGTTCCACTCAACATTATATCCCTTAGTTCTGTTCATTTTACTGAAAATGGCATAATTTCTTTTTTTTTTCTATGAGGCTAAATAGTGTGTGAGTTCTGTTTTTATCCATTTATCTGTGGCTTGTGACTGAGCTGATTCTCTTATTTGGCTATTAGGAATAATACTATAATAAAATGGGTATATAGGTATCTTTATTGTGCTCATTCATATTGGATAGACATAAGAAGAGTATCTGGATTATGTGATAGCTTTGTTTTAATTATGTGGGGAACCTTCATATTGAATTCTATAGTAACTGAACTCATTTACATTCTTATGAAGAATGGACCAAGTTTAGCTTCCACCATATCATCATTGGCATTTTTAAATTGGTGTTGTTTTGATAATAGCCATTCTAACTGAGGTGAGAGGGAATCTTAATATTAACTTGATTTGTGTTTTCCAATCGATGAAAGATGTTTCATAGATTTATGGCTTCATATATTTCTTAGTCATATAAATTTTTGAAGTTTCTGTTGAGATTATTTGTCTATTTATTGAGTAGAGTACATGTCATTTTATTGTTGCATTTTTATATTTTGTTTATTTGTGCTATTATCGGGGCTTTGTCTCAGGGCTTTGCACTATTGCTTAGCCTTTTCACTCATGGTTGGTTCTCTACCTCTTGAGTAACATCACCTACTTTTTTTTCTCTGATTAATTTAAGATACAGTCTTCTGGACTTTGAATGACAATCTGTAGACCTCAGCATTCTGACTAGCTAAAATTACAGGTATAAACTACTTACAGTCAGTTTTATTTGTGCTTCCTAAAAGTTATTTTGAAAGCTTTTTGTCCCACTGAGATAGCCTCACGAGATAATTCTTTTTTCACATTTATAGAAGATTGAAATCATATGTAATTCTGCTTCAAAGTACTTGGTATACTCAGCTGATATGTAATAGAAAGAAAAGATTCTCATTTTCTCTTCAGAGAAGTCTCTCTTTAAGTCTTTAGCCCACTTTTTAAAGAGGTGGTTGTTTATTTGAGGATTTTTGTTTGTGGGGAATTAATTTTTCAAATTTAAGTATATTTTAGATATGAGGCCCTTGTCTATTGTATGGTTCGTGAAGATCTTGTCCCCATCTGTGGGCTCAGAGCATAGGACCATGTATAATGAAGCATATCAAAATGAACTCTAAGAATTGGAAACAAGAGGACCTTTTTATGTTCTGTATGCAGTTATTTCTATTTTTTTCTTTCTGTTTTAGTTTTCTGTACCCTTTATTTTGTATATAAGCTTATCCATGGAAGAGAAAGAGGAACCACAGAAACAGCAGAGCAAAGGATAAACTAATGCAACAATGACACTAATTAGACATTATGTTGGGAATAAACGTTACAATTTTAGGAGGGGGTTGAGAGTGGAGGGGAAAATGTGGGAGGGGTAACAGTATTTTAAAAGAAAAGTACTCATTACCTTTCTTATGTAACTGTAGCCTCCCTGCTCATTACCTTTAAATATTTTTTAAAAGAAAATACATATTCTAACAATTTAAAATGTAGCTTAATTTGGTTTTATCACTTTGGAATGGGCAAGAAAGGTAAATTGATCATAAGGTATTTGTAGAAACATAGTCTGGTAGTCTTAAGTTTACCATAGCCAAGAATATTGTAGCCAAGAAATTCTTCTATTTTATTATGAATTTCAGTTATAGTTGGTAATAAATGGCAGCCACGACAGAAATATTTATTATAAATGAACTGATGAATCTTGAAACACTTCTGTGATTAATTACCCTTAAGAATACTTATGGTATGTATATCATGAAATTATTTGCAGCTCAATAAAATTATTGTATAATATACATATATAATTTATACATCAGTGACTATGTAAATTATATTTATTTGTGAAGAAAATTTACTTTTTACACTTAGCAACTTATCTATATAATTATGAGTATAGAAATAATATTTTTGGATATCCACACTAAACTATAACACAGAATTAGAAAATCTGACAAGGAAGGTCATTATATAATGATAAAAGTATAAACAGCACAAGTAAATAGCAATTCTAAATAGATATACACCAAATATCTGAACAACCACATGTATAAAACAAGTATTAATAAACCTAATAGGAGATGTAAACTCTAATAGAAGAATATGTGAGAACTCCACTTTTAAAATGGAAAGATCTTCCAGACAGAAAATCAATCAATAGAGATACAGGAGATTTTAATTGTACCTTAGATTAAGTGTACCTAGTGGAGAGTTAAAGAATGATCTAATAACAGTACAATATGCATTATTCTTAATGCTACAGGGAACATTCACCAGGATAGATCATATACTAAGCCACAAAATAAGTATAAAAAACCAATCTGAAAATATAAAAATCATGTTGACTACCTGTTCTGATCTCACAGCAATAAAACTAGAAAATAAACAAGAAAAACTTTGGAAGCTGTACTAATGCCTATGAAATCAACAATCGACTTTGCAACAACTAATGGCTAAGAGGAAGTAATCAAGCAGGAAATTTAAAAATTTCTTAGAATGAATGAAAATAGAAGCAAAACATACCAAAACCTATTGGAAACAGGAAAAGAGATAATAACAGAGAATTAATGCCTAACTCCCAAAGCAGAAAGGTCTCAAATAAACAACTTACTACCATGTCTCAAGAATCTAGATCAAATAAAAAACATCTAGAAGTAAATAAATGCCAAACATTGAGCAGAAACAAATAAATTAGAATCCAAAAATATAAAAATATAACTACCACCAAAGACCTGATTCTTTGAAAAATATAAAGAAAATAGATACATAGCTGGTATGAGAAAAAATAACAAATAAAACCAAAACTAAAGAGACTCACCCCATAAAAGAAAAAATGGTCATTAGAGATTACTATGAAACCTATACCTTAACACTTTTATTTTTAAATGATATGGAAAATTTTCTACAAAGGTTTACCTTAGTGAGACTAAAGCATAACAAAATAGGAAAACTGACCACAACAATAAAACGTAATGAGATTGATTGAATCAGATCAAGAAAGATAGGGAGCAGATGATTCAATGACTGAATTCTGAATAAAGAAGTAATCATTTCAATACAACTGAAGTTATTCTGGGATATTAATGAGGATGGAATTCTTCAAAAGCACATTGAAGCTGGGTGCTGGTGGCTAACATTTGTAATCCTATCTACTCAGGAGGCTGGCATCTGAGGATAGTGATTCAAAGCCAGACATTCCTAAAATCGTTTCCAATTAACCACCAAAAATCCAGGACTGCAGCTATGTTTCAAGTGGTAGAGAGCTAGCCTGAGCAGAAAAGATTAGGGACAACACCCAGGCCCAGATTTCAAAGCCCAGGACCAGAAAAAAAAATCCTCAACAAAATATTGCAACAAAATTCACTGGAAAGTATGTAGCTAGATAGCTCTCTGTCTCCAATTACAAACATCAGGTAGATTAAAGGCTTATTTCTAACATATGAATCTATGAATGAACTAGATTAGTACCAAGAGGAAAAATTTGAAGACACTGTAATGCATATGGACTTTTGCTATAAAACCCAAAAGGCCAAGGTTACAAACGCAAAAAAGGGACAAATTTGACTATATAAACATAATATACTTCCTCAAACCAAAGGATATAATCAACATAGAGAAGACAAGGCCAGAGAACAGGAGAAAATATTTGGTAATTGATTGCCTGAGAAGAGGTTATTATCTACTACATAAAAGGAACTCCAAAAACTCAGTTGAAACTGAATTACCTAATTTAAAAGTGAGCAGTAATAGTAAATTAAAATCAACAATGGGCATATGAAAATGTTTACAATAGTTAACAAATAAGGAAATGTGAATCAAAATCATGCAATACAAACTCAATAAAAAAAAGGATAACTACAACATGGCTATTGAGGATGTGAACCAAAGGGAATCTTTGCATATAGTTTGTAGCAATGCAAATTATCATAGTTTTTTTTAATGAAAATTAGTATACAGATTTAATATCTACTCCATAGCTATGTGTGTGTGTGTGTACATGTACACACACATGTTCTTGGCAATATATGCTTATAAAATGAAATGAACATGAAGAAGACACATTTGCATGCCCATGTTCATTCCTACAGTATTCCTAATACCGTAGTAATATAAGCAGTCTAAAAGTCCTTAGGATGGGTAAAAATAAATGAGCAATATATGGAATGCCAAATCAATTAGTTATTAAAAAGAAAGAAACCTTGTTACTATGCAACAGTATGCTCTGAAATATGGATCTTTTAGTTCAGTGAAATAAGATAATAAGCTAGACATAGAAAGAGAAGTGCTATACACTTGTGCTCCTGTGTCGAAATTTAACATTTGGTTTAAAGATGTTGAAAATAGAATGGTGATTACCAGGGTCTGGAAAGCTAGAGAGAAGGAAGAGATGAGCAAATATTTGGTCAAGGGATATTGAGTTACAGATGCAAGTCAAAAAGTCTGGAACGATAATGTGTAGTGCCTTACTGTAGAGAACAATAATGCATCATACATTTCAAAGTATGAAAAGAAAGTAAATAATTAAAAACCTACAAGATAGATATGTTTAACAATATGTTCTGGCATTATTGAATGTATGAAAACATTTTCCACTGATGTGTGTAGTTTTCAATTTTATGTATCAATTAAAAATAAATGATCTTGAAGTGAAAATGTTTTTCTTAGAAGATAAAAATTAGACAAATCTTTAACAAGTCTAGTTGAGCAAAGTGTGAAATGGCTCATATTAAAATCAGTACTAACAAAGGCATATTACTGAAGACCTTAACAAAAGAATATTATGAACAAAGTTCAGGCCAATTAATGAGGTAACTCAGTGGAACCATTTTTTTTTAAGAATATGAATAGTTGTAATTTTATTTTATTTTATTTTATTTTTCAAATTTTTATTATCAGACTGATGTACAGAGAGGTTACAGTTTCATACGTTAAGCATTGGATACATTTCTTGTACTGTTTGTTACCTTGTCCCTCATACCCCCTCTCTCCTCCCCCTTTCCCTTCCCCCCCAGAGGTGTTCAGTTCACTTACACCAAACAGTTTTGCAAGTATTGCTTTTGTAGTTGTTTCTCTTTTTTTACCCTGTGTCTCTCAAATTTGGTATTCCCTTTCAATTTCCTACTTCTAATACCAGTATACATGGTTTCCAATATACTCAGATAAGATTACAGAGATAGTGTAGGTACAACCACAGGAAGGTGATACAAGAACATCATCAATAATAGAAGCTACAGATACACATGGGACGTTGAAAGTAGTTACAACTGTGATAAAACAATTGTTTCCATAACATGGAGTTCATTTCACTTAGCATCATCTTATGTGTTTGTTCATAAGGGTATAGCTATTGGGCCTTGTGATGCTCTGCTATGACTTGCCTAAACCTGTACTAATTATTCCCAATAAGGGAGACCATAGAGTCCATGTTTCTTTGGGTCTGGCTCACTTAGTATAATTTTTTCCAAGTCCTTCCATTTCCTTATAAATGGGACAATGTCATTCTTTCTGATAGAGGCATAAAATTCCATTGTGTAAATGTACCACATTTTCCTGATCCATTCGTCTACTGAGGGGCATCTGCGTTGGTTCCAGATTCTAGCTATGACAAATTGTGCTGCAATGAACATTGTTGTGCTAGTAGCATTACTGTGATTTTGTTTGTTGTCTTTTGGATAGATACCCAAAAGTGGGGCTGCTGGGTCATAGGGGAGTTCTATATTTAGTCTTCTGAGGAATCTCCATACTGCTTGCCAGAGTGGCTGAACCAGTTTACATTCCCACCAACAATGAAGTAGGGTTCCCTTTTGGCCACATCCCCTCCAACAATTGTTATTGTTAGTTTTCTTGATATATGACATTCTTACTGGGGTGAGATGGAATCTCAATGTTGTTTTGATTTGCATTTCTTTTATGGCCAGTGATGTAGAGCATTTTTTCATATGTCTCCTGGCCATTCTCATTTCCTCATCAGAGAAGTCTCTTTGTAAGTCTTTAGCCCACTTGATGAAGGGGCTATTGTGGAACCATTTTTTTAACAATGACTTCCTTTTTGTAAACATGATTACACGGAAGTAGAAAATTCAAATACATCTCTAACAAGTAACAATTTCAAATTTGAAATATTTTAATTTCTTACAAAGAAAACACAGCTTTAAAGGGTTTCGTTGATAAAATTTGACATTTAAATAAACATTAACACTAACACTTCCTAGATAATTTCCAGCAAAGATGGAAAATCTACATTTTATTTAATTCCATTAAGCCAACCTTTCTGTGACATAAACTCAAATAAAAATGTCACAAGAAAAGCAAAATGCACATCATTGTTTTATAGATACAAATATTTTCAATAAAATATTAATAAAAACAAACCTAAAAAGGTATATAGGAAGACACAGCATAATCAATTGAGAATTACTGAAAGGACAGAAGTTGGGTTCAACATGTAAAAAATCTGTCAATACAACACAACGTATTTCAGCTGATAGATGTAAGGCAAAGGGAAAAACTACATGACCATGTCACAAAAAATTATTTGACGAAGACCAAAACCTTTCTTTGAACAAAAAGTTTAATGTATTTCAAAGAAAAGTGAACTTACTTAACCTGATATAAGAAATTATTGTT
Source organism: Perognathus longimembris pacificus (assembly GCF_023159225.1). NCBI lineage: Eukaryota > Metazoa > Chordata > Mammalia > Rodentia > Heteromyidae > Perognathus > Perognathus longimembris. Next base: position 50,452,610 of record NC_063188.1, on the reverse strand, counting down.
CAAGCCAAAGGTGAAATACATAATGTTAAAAATGGAATGTGTTCACCCTACAGTCAGGGATAAGGACCAATAGAAGTGTATTTTTTCTTAATTCTATTCCATATTGTTACCCAATGACATGTCTGAAAATACTATCCTATAAACTCTTGCATACCTCTCTTGCATATATATCATTTTACAATCTATGTAGACATGTACAGATTTCTGTGTTTTGATCTTAACTCTTAAATATTCTTTTTGTTTAAACTTGCTATGCAAATTGGGAAAAATACTTTGGAGACTCTTGAGTTAAGCCCTTCTCCTAATCCTATTCCAAGAAGCTCTCAGTAAATCCTGATGGGAGTGAAGAGCTTTGCTGAGAACCCACATACTTTCATCCTTCAACATGAGGTAACCATCCCCTCAAGAAAGTTTGCTAGAGTGGTTATTGTCAACCCTAGTTAGTACCTGGGCTAATTAGCTACCTGTCATGGGATTAATAACAATTTCAGGGGTTTGTTAATTCTTCTAAAGAAGTTATGTAAGAACATTTTCTTTTCATTCAAGTTGTGTATTTGATGTCCATCAAGTCGCCAGAAAATAGAGATTTTGCACATATTCTTGTCCTTATTTTGCACATCCTGGGGCTTGAGCTCAGGGTCTAGGTGTAATCCCTGAGTATTGTTTCCCCTTACTCAAGGCTAGCACTCTACCACTTGGGCCGCAGCTCCATTTGCAGCTTTTAGTGGTTAAATGAAAATAAGAGTTTCATGTACATTTCTGTCACAGCTAACTTCAGTCCTCGATTCTCAGTCTTCTTTGCTTTAGTCTCTACTTTCCTTTGCTCTTTTTTTTTCTTAACCAATTATGAAAGCTTACAACCCAAAGTTTCTACAATGATAAACCTGAAAATAGGACAAAATATTTGAAGGAAGGCAAGGTGATTAATACCCAGAAATGTAGCCTAAAGTAATGATATTTGAAAATTGCACCAAACATCAAGTGGTTTTAGTCATAATCTTTACAAGGACTAAAAGGAAACAACAGTATGTATAGTCATATTCTATTGGTAAATAAAATCAATGCCATAAGGTTCCAGCTATACTTATTTGTGATCTAAAGTTTCTGTAACTTCAATTTTGTATTTGTGAAAATAATAAAAGATAAGTGCTGGTGGTTAACACATGTAATCCTAGCTACAGAGGAGAATGAGATGTAAGGATCATGGTTGGAAGCTAGGCCAAACAGGAAAGTCTATGAAACTCTTATCTCTAATTAGAAGTTGAGCTTTGGTTCAAGTGGTAGAGCACAAGGCTTAAGCAAAAACCCCAAGGGACAGCTCCTAGATCCAAAGTTTAAGCTCTTAAGACCTGACCCCCCAAATAAATAAATAAATAAATAAATAAATAAATAAATAAATGGTGGTTTGGAGATACTTCCAAAAACTGGAATAACTGATAGAATTGTTTAAATAGTAAATATTTGATAGCAATAACTTTATGTGCATGACTGAATTCTTCAAATAAACTAGATTTTTTTTCTGTGTAATATTGTGACAACATAAACTTGGTACATTACATATTAATTTCTGCATATGCACATTCT